>NW_025953591.1:0-130840 GCF_022495145.1 Xylaria bambusicola | reverse complement strand
TCGTTGCTAGTCAAATCACTCCCCGAGACTTTTCTCGCTGACTCTGGTTCTTCCCTTCCACCTTCTGCCTGCTCCGCTGGGCTGTTAATGCCCATCCTGTCGATTCTCAGCTCATCGTCGCTATTATTCTCACTTCTGGTATCGGTTAAGTAATTTCCGGTTGTATTAGGCCCCGGGTGCTTAAAGCTTCGTGCCAGCTCCTTGTCTAGCAAGCTATATCAAATGGATTTTTACCCACTTCTATCATTTGTCCTATCGTTTTACAAAAGCCGTCGGGTATCTTCAAGGTTTGACGTATACAGACACCCTTGTATTCCGCTGTCACGCCTGGATTTTTAGACGTTTACGCGGCGCAGGCTCTTCAGAAGAACAGAGCTAAATCTGTAGTCGATTTAGTTGGTCGCGACTGCAGATTTAGCTATGCTCTTTCACAAGGCTTTGGTAAACTGAATTGTAGTGCATTTCCTAACTATTCCCCTCTTTGATAGGCCTCTTGAGCAAACCAGAACCCTTTATGGGTAGGAGCGTATCCAGGACCTTGAAGGGACATGTAGATGATACTGTAAGTAAGGTTAGATAGACATCACTCTATGAAATGATCAATGAGACTTAGGTAGTCAGGATTAGCTATCAAATTATATATACAGTCGAAGCTAAGCCACCAAGATCAAGAAGAAATTGGTTGGCCAAGGACCTTGCAGCCCTAGTAAACCATTATATTGGGCATAGATGCAATTTCAAGCCCTGTCACCTGCATTTGTTATAATCACGATCTTCATTGGAGGTCAATTCTTTTACATACAAGTTCGAGGATATGAGTTATGAAGAAGTGCAAAAACTTGCCTCTACTTCCAGAAATTCTCCAAATCTAATCGTTAAAATGCCCATCTGGTGTTCAATAACCTAAAAAGGGATTGTTTCAAATACAAATATCACGAGACACCAGGACCAAGAAAATGAAGGTATGGCAACTCCCAACGCCATTATGCCTGCAAGCAACTTATCATACTGTCAAATCATCAGACCACTATATGCAAGATTGAAAGGCGTATAACCACCTTACTCCAAATTCTGGTGATTGTCGAGTAAGTAGGTCGCCACGTGTCATGATTCAACGCATGATGCGCGCCACGATCATATGACTGGCGAAATGAGGCGCAAACATGTATACTGAGGAAGAATGTGTCATGTAACTAACGTTGTTAAATGCGATAATGTATCGAGTTTTATACAGTATTCATAAGGTGATCATCAGGCAATTCAAGGTTTCATAAGCACCAGCATACGTTATTATAATACATGTAACAATAGAATAGTGGAGAGGGTATGTAACAAAAACAATGATGCCATTGGTCTGCTTGTATAACTAAGAGGTATATGCATATGGGTCCAGATTCCAGAAACAAGAGAGCTGTTACCTCCAGCGCAGTAACATCAAGAAAGCTTGTAACCAGAACTACAAAACCCTAAATTCTGACTCTGGGAGCCTGTGAGTCAATAGAGAATTGCGGTCAAGCTAATCAAGCGTCTCATAACAGCTTTGCGACATCTGTGTAACCCTAACTGTGGATAGTAAGTCCGCATTCACTAAGGGAAGAATCGTATTGCAACTCTAGGCCATTCGGCTGCGGTTCAGGCTTCAAGAGCTCAGGCGAGGTCCAGTATATCACATACATCGTCTTAGATACTCTAATTCGTCTGATCTGAGAACTATGTATTGTCTCAGGCAATTGTTAGGCCAAGTTTCACAGCCATTGGCATGTGGTTAGCAACAAATTCACCTAATCTATTGAACTCTCAGTTCCTATCAGAGACTTTTTTTTACCTTTGCATGGGCCTAAGGACATTGATAACTTGCAATTAGAAATATATATGTGACCATATAGAGCTGATAGGCGAGTTTCAAGTTTCACCGCCGGTTTCGACTAGGGGTTTTTAAAATGAAATAGTTTACAATAGCTAGAGAACCATCCTTGTAATTCAAGATAACAGGCTCAATACGCGCATAAAGAACAAGGAGATACCACGACGGTATAATTATAAACAAGCTTAAAGACATAACTTGGGAACCTTCAAAGTACCAGCTAATCACGCCTGCATTTCTCTTTCAAATAGTGTTCATTCTAAGCATGAGACATTGCAATTCGGTACAGGTAAACGTGGTATGGTCAACTGCATTGTATTTCTTGTATGCAATTTCATGCTTCGAGATTTTCTATCAATTTAACTCTTATAAGAAAACAGATAAGTTCCTATCAATAGATGATACTTCGAACAATAGTGAGTCTATTCTATACAACGTGAACACTCGGCTTCTCATCAACAATCTCACTCTTATGCTGCTCCAGCAGATTCTCACTGAATACCATGCCCCAGGCAAAGCGCCCTTTATCAGCGCCGAGGCCTCTTTATCATGCCCTCGACGCATAGTCAACAATGACAAGGGCATGTGATAAAGCCTCAATGCAACTCACGTCTAGTCTGCAGCTAGCGTAAGAGCGCGTAGCGACCTATCCACTGCAGCTGAAGAGAGTCCCTCACTCCCTTCTCAGTAGCGCGAAATGTAGGATAGGCTATGGATTAACCCCTAATTCAGAACACGATGTGATGCGCAGAGGATGAATTCATAGTATCCTCAAAGTCAGCTTACCAGCGTCACGGGAAACTCCGTTAAGATGCAGTACGACGGCCTCCCGCCGATCATCTCGTGTCTGAAGTAGCCTCGTAGCCTTATCCAAAGGTGTGTATATCATCCGGTCCATCAGGCTCTATTGACAGGGCTAGGTGAAGATGGTCGCAAGGGGTGTGTTGCTCGAAGTAGAGGTACATACACTACACGATAGGTGTGGCTTGTGGCGAGGATACGTACTTCGTTATGGCCACATGAAAGCCACTGCTATTGCCAGGGATCACCAATAAGCCACGGACAAAGGAATTCGCCATCATGACAGCATCGACTTTAACGTTACCTAGGGAGTTGCCGTGTGGTGGTCAGCAACGACGATGCCGGAGATCCAATCAATGCGGCAAGCGGGTTGTATAACTGTTTTCACATAAGGAACGATACGAAGGAAGTCCCCTGCGAGAGGCGACGACTTGGGCAGCCGATCTTATCATTGGGGGGAGGGAGATATGTTCAGGGTCCCCATCCTGTTGTATGATGTAGTGACAGCTGCAGGTCCCAAGCTCGGACCCGAAGGGCTACGGGAAACGTTCCAGAAAGGTTGCTACGAGCGCTAAGAATAGACTAATAATTGTATGAATAATTGTATGATATTCTGGGGTCTACGTAGTAGCGGCCAATAATTGATTTTTGGCTATCCCACCACGTTACAGGGGGAAATGGAACCTTGGCTAGGGGAATTTGGCCGCTCCCTTCAGCATGGTAACAACCGCCCTAGCGGTCGCCCTATCATTCGCGGAAATGATCGACGTCTTTTTTTGTGTCCCCTTGTAGCACAGATTGATTTCGCTGGGGTTGGTTACATTACCATCGGACAATTAGTGACGAAGGGTCTCATCGTGGCAGTGCAGAGACATGCACGATGATGTGATGAAAAATCAAGGCACAAGCACCCATCCGGCGGCACAAGCCGTGCTCTACGGATTCACGGGAGAGGGGCGAAAGGAGGGTTTGTGCGGAGCGCCGAACACGAGTTCTCCTGCATCGACAACCGGCCTTTCCGATTCAACCCCTTAACCTGCGGCGACCTGACACGGGAGCAGAGTTGTCGGCCTACCGAGCTGCTGGGTGCACCGTTCCATTGCGGTTCAGGTCTATCGCGGGTTCCGGATGGAGAGAGAATCACGGCGTGGCACGAATCCGGTCGCTGAGCCTTGATTCCGATTTGGTATACAGTAAGTAACATCGCCGACCGGCAGCAGCAGCAGTAGCAGCATATTCTGCAAAGCAATTGAGCGTGTTCTAAATGATCCTTTACTTTGATGTCCAGGTTATTCGCGGAGTTGTTAAAATAAGACTCACACTAGAAAACTACTTAGAGTCGATAAACAGAAATTAGGGTGATAGGTGGGCAAATCGGAGGACATGCCATCTTGAGAGGCTTATCTGGGGAAAGCAGAGCAGCATAGTAGGGAAGATGATTGCTGTCGCTGAACGATCATCCACTCTTAAGCCTATCCTGGTAACGAAGCCGAAAGAGCATGGAAGTTCTCATTAATGATTATTGAGCACCGCCACAAAGCACTATTGGGCTAGGGTGCAATACTTCATAGTGTCGTACCCGTCAATACTACTGCGCTCTTTGGGGTCCTATGGAATGCAAGGGTATCGACAGGGTCGATCTATCTACTACGTAATCATTGTCTGTACACATCCAACTGGCAACGTCTGTGCTAAGACACCCAAGACCTGTGTGACGTTATTAGCCCAACGGGGACGAGCATAGGCGAGCAACGCGAGTAGAAAGGTGGAAAGGTGTAGAGTTATACGGCGCCTGCGAAAGGAACCTGCAGCACCCAAACATGAGCGCAATGTAGTACACAGTCAGCAGGACATGTAGGTACGTCAGGTAGGAGGCAAGTGACAACGCTTACCGGGCCAATGAGCACGTATCTCACGACCCCTGGGAGGAGAACGGGACGCGGACAGTGATATTGCAGCCGGCCGGCGCTAAATTGTAACGCAATGTTGCAAAAGAGCTGCTCGATTCCGGGTAAGGTAGCCGTCTTGGGCTAACGACGGCTGACCAAGACAGTGAAATCAATAGTGCTATGCGCAGGGCACACGCAAAGTCGCGGCAAGGGTTTGATTGCTAGATTTTGCTGGGCAAATTAATCGGATTTATCCAACGATCGAGCGAAGAAGCAAGCATTGTCAAGCTCCTCGCGGACCGGCTACTTGGAAATGCAGCAACTAAGACGATGCTAGGGCGATGTTATGGCGAACATATCAAGCCCTATCCCTGTTCCTGCATAGACACAATCCGCCACGTTGTCCAATGAATCTGTTATGATAGTAGGGACTGTGTGCACGCGAGACGACGGGTGGGGATATGTGTATATATGTCTTCGGCATATTATTGGGCCAGTGTTGATGAACGATAATAATAGGATTCTATACTAAGAACGGCAATTGCTTCCGCTATAATCATAATTGAAGATTTCGACCGGAAATGATGAGAGGACTGAAGAGGCATTGACTGGCTTACGCAAGAGACGGGATACCAGAATCCAAGAGACTCAAGCCGCCAAGGACAGCGAAGGGGACCTAGTATCTATCTCACCAAGTTCATACTTAGTCCCAAGAAGCCCACGACTCTGTCCTTGTGGGGTGAGCTGACGAGCGGAGGTATAACATACGGTAGGCTGCATCCCCATCGAGCTGATTATACTAGTAGTATCGATACGCTACTAGATTTGTGGCTGAATAATGTACAGCAACGTACCTATTATACCCAGGTAGCGTATCTGGCGGATACACCCCATTACCATGTACGGTCAGCTACGCGAGATGCGACCAAGATCATCTTAGACATAAAGCTTGGCATGCCGACTATGAGGGAAAAGCGTGCATGCGCTCGAGAGGCACAGGCGAGTGACTTGCTCAGTATCTGTTCCTACGCAGTAGGGCTCAGGTTCGGCCCGCAACGATATATGGAATGTTTTGAGTGCGTCGAATAACACAGACGGAAGTGCGGGCACCGATGCACGTTGACGGGAACGTCATGTTTCAGATTAAGCCCGCTATACCGTGTTATTGGCCAGCCGGCGCTGCCTCGACGAGAGACTAAAGTGACCGTGCTCACTTGACACGTAGACATCTGCCCACAGAGGCTAATGTTTGTTGTTGTTGGTGATGGTGGTAAAGGAGGAGGAGGTGGTGATGGTGGTGGTGGTGGTGGTGTAAGACACTCGAGTAAATCATTGCAGTATTTAGCCCCCAACATACCGCACGCGGTGTAATGTCAGGGGGCATGCCGCTTGACAGAGGCCGGGGGGCAATCCGGAATGCTGTACAGAAGACACTTCCCGTGACGTCGCATCGTGCAGGATCCGCCATGAACCGCAGGCGTTGTCGGCTGCGATGGAGACGATTTAGACGCAGTCATGAGAAGAAGGCTGTGGGGTTCTCTTTACTCGAGTCTGTCATGAGATGTCTGTTTGACACGACTGGGCTTCCCGATAGCGTAACGGCCTGGATCCCTGGACTTGCTGCATCCTGTCGCCTGCGTCGTCTCCGCCGCCAGTCCCCATCAAAACATCATGTCGTCTCTTGAGAATTCAGAGATGATACAGCAGATGATACCGCAGACGAGAGAAGCCGCTGCTGACCTGTGCTGACCTGAATTGGTTGACCTGTGCTGACGCACGTGCGATGCCCCCGAGTCGGCCATATCGATGGCAAGTATGCTGGTACAAAACGTGTAGCCAGCGCCAAGTTGAGTCTGCGGCTGCGCGTAGTAGCGTTGCTGGGAAGAACCAGGATGGCTCGGCAGCTTCCGAGTGAAGCGAAGCCAACTTCTCGGCGTCATAATCGCGCAACCCCCTTTACAACCAAGACCCTGGTTTGGCCGGAAGCATCAGATAAGAGACTGCTCCCAACTTGATATCAACAGCGGGTTAAGTATATCCAAGCTGTCTCGTCTTGAGTTGCTATCCATAACAACACGATTCTGGTCATAGACCCTGGAGCCGAAGGTCATCTTCGAGAAGGAAGGCAGTCGCCTTGTCAATAACTCAACTGGTGATGCCCGATAACAAGCGATGTTGGAGTTGAAGTAAATGAGGTCCTGAGGAGACAGATACGGATGCCCCAAAGGCGCCAAACTAGGCAAGTGATGGGGTCGCCGGGAGGCAGGGGTCCAGATTAGAAATATCCTCGGGATTCCATGACGTCAACCAGCGACGACTCTGGGTGTCTTTGTTTATCTCTGTGCGCGTGCGTGATCCCGCCATGTCAATAAGACTGCCGGTATATTTGGACTGCTGGAAGCACGCGTCCTGACTGGTTGGAAGCGAGCGCTGCCTCCCTGAGCATCGTGTATAGCCGCACCAATTGCTGAGCGGATGACTGGTGTTGAAGCAATGTAACCAAAATGGGATTGATATTAATGCAGACTGGGAACCGGGTAGTCCTGAGTTCTCTAGCCTAGGTAGGTAGGTAAGTAGATAGGTATATCTAGATGTAGGCAGACATCGATGTGTTTGGCGAGATGGTAAGTAGGTAGGGAGGGTAGGGTAAGACAGCCAGCTACAGGTAACAAGGACAACGAGAACAACATGCACCGCACCTACGATGCATACAGCGCAAAAATGGGCTATATACCAAGCCTACATTGTAGCGAACGGTAGCGAACAGGTCGTACAGCAGTATTCTGCACTATCTAGATACTGGCAGAAGAAGGGGCAGGAAAAAGCTCACAGAGTGGATGCCCTTGGCTGCCCACAACAGTAAATGTGTCCTATCGCGTAGTATACCGAAAATAAATCTCTATTAAAGGAGGGTGAATGAATATAGGGTGTGTGTATCGGGAGGCAAATTCCGAAGGGACGTACTACCCAGTGTATACTACCCAAGTTCACTATTATTAGACCATGTATACAGGGTTGCAGGGCAGGGTATTGACTGTACATATATGTACAGTAGGTACAACAATATTGAAGCGCAAGGGGGTAGAGGAAAGAAAGAAAAGAGCTCCAATAGGTATCTATCTGCATATGAGTTAAGAGAATGAGTATCTGTGAATGCGCGTATTCGAATATGATTATACAGTGTCGGATTTGATATCGTTACCTTAACGGTATATCGTTTTCATTGGGGATATAGATTGCCTATTCAAGTTATAGGAGTGGTGAGGTATCTGGAGTCGACTAGGATTCATCTAGGCGTATTACCAGAAACGGCTGTATCACCAGCTAAAGTGCGGCTAGGGCCTGCTTAGTAAGTGACAATGCGGCCTTCTTACTGTAGACATGTAAGTCAGTCTGTAGTTCGTCTTGACTTTGCCAATAGAGATCTCCTATGCTTCGGGTCGCTAAAGGTGTTCTGTCAGAATCTCCTCCTGCCTCCTTGCGTTGCGTTCGTGACAAGTTGCCGGTTACAGCTGATTTGTCAACCTTCATGTCACCCAGCTCTCACCACTGGAGCGGTGTAGGTGGCCGCACGACAATTCGTCCAATCGTCCTAGGTTGCAGGTAGCGCACATCATCTGCAGATTTGTCTCGCTGCTGCGAGAATGAGGTGCGCTATGAAGAGAACGGTTAGCTACTTCATCCGACGGCGCTCAAGCTAGCGGCGATGACCCCATTTTGACCCCCCGAAATCCATGCTGCAACAATAGTATCTATCAGCTGACAGGCGCTCAGATTTGCTTGCTTTCTTTTTTGTGTGTCGAACTTGCGTTCGCTCAAGCATCTACTCACTTATCTACGAAACATCACGACGATCCTTCCGCAATTCGGTTACGGGAAGGGGTTGCCAGGGCATTTTGAAACCGATCTCTCTACTGTACCTAAGCGTAACTACACTAGGTAGAGTAAAGCAATTGGTTTAGATATTGCTAAAGAAGCATCCACATTGGAGAAATATGCGATTCTAGCGCCACCGCACATGCTCATGACAATCCCATACCTTGACACCCGCAGTGGAGATCCTGGCACGGAACTGGAGGCGCTCTAGCACGAGATGTTCTTGGAGTCAGAGCAACTCCAGTCAAGTCAATAATTCATCCGTGAACCTCCCCACAGCTCAGTATTAATTACACGTTCTAACCTTGCGAACTTGCTGCCGACTCTATGAGGAAATGTGGTCAAACACAGGGTTGGCTCTGCACGGGCTGTGCACGCTGCCGGGGGTTATCAAGCCGATAGTTCGTCAAAGAACCCGAAACCCCCCAAAATTGAAGCAACTTGAAAAAGCTAATATAGCCCGTATATCTTCAATTTCTAGTAATACACTACAAGGGAACCTAAAAAAAGCCAAGATAATTCTATTTGGCCGAATGTGGCATATACAACGAAGGAGTCATCCTATCCAACGTATTTCTCTGACAATTACACTTATTGTGGCAATGTATACTGGACGAAATTTCGTAAACACGGGCTTCTAGTAGGGCGAACACAAACGAAAATTCTAATGCTCTATTCGAAACCTACAACACTTAGATTTCCGGCAGAGCCATGGTATTTCGACTATTCTCTTGGAAGTCCCTAAACATGTTTCGTGACAGCATTCGAAGGTCATTCAATAAGGCACATGATTCTCTCTATATGCGCGAGAACGACGCTAGACTAACCTGATACGAGGCTTTTTTACATTCATGGGTTGCACCTCCTTTTCTCAGGTAGGTGGCGTCTCTTGCAAAATTCATAAAAATCAAATCGACCAAAGTCTCTCGTGAAGAGCCTCACAAAGGTCACACACAACGATCGCTCACGCATAAACAGACCGATAGCGGACCACATGACTAGGCGGCCATCGAAATCCCAGCATTTACGTTTCTAGCGTGTGCAGGTGGCATAAGATAGCGCCGTCGTGATATGTCCGCATTGATCATCCAGGAAGCTTATAGTTGCTATTTTATCCAGAGATAGAGATATACGAATACTTGAGTTGCCCTGTCACCGTCATGACCATTCGGGCCACCGGGTTCTTAACCCGGCACGCCTAGAGAAAGAGGACGGCGACCTGGAATGAAAGAAGTTGTGTGTCCCTTCATTCCTATTCCCACGGCCTGCCATACGGTGGTGTGCTGTGCGTTTCTATTGCTCATAATGCGCAAGTATACCTCAGCTTGGCGTAGGCTCTTTGATGAGGCGGGTGGCTAGAAACCGCGGTTGAGAAGGATCGGGGGGCTGATAAAGCAGAATAAGTTCACTTGTACCATATTTGCCCATTTACTAGGCAACTCGTTACCATGCAATAGTACACAAAAAGAGGGGGGTGTTAGGACATCTACGTAGATCAGACCCGATTCATATTTTAGGCACTCGATCGACAGATCTGATGGCGACGACAAAGTGTCGTATCGCGTACTTTTGTCTGCATATACAACACGGACGATTCAACATGCCGGAGTAAATTCAGCTCCATGTAACACAACATGTTTTAGGTGGCTCTTCTGCACTGCACGAGGCATTCCTAGCGATATACAGGCAAGAAGAAGGCAAGCGGAGGATGTATAGAGGAGGCCATTATTGGAGAAATAGAAGAGGATCTACACTGATACGGGGACCCAAGCACGTGCTGGTAATTAATTCTGGCAAAATTGGAGAGTTGGAGGCTAACCTTAAGTTGAAATCTCAAACACACCTCACGGCTGCGCCAAAGCTTGAGAGGGGCAAGGTGCGAGAAACAAGGTTGCCAGTCCACGGATGATGCATACAGCCCCTGAACAACGCTTCGCAAGTGGCCGAGTTAGTTTGGCATAGAGCTATCGTGATCCCGTGAGTCGGCGCTCAGCAGTCACGCACGCGCGCCTGTGCTGCGAGAGGACTATCAACCCAATATCGTGCAGGCAGAGGGCGATGAAACGTAAACCTGCCGGGCAGTTGCATATGACATTTCAACCGTGAGTTGGAGAGAGATCAAGTGTTCGGATGAATGTGCACCTGAATTAGGTAATCGGAAGTCCGATAGTCCGGCAGAGGAAGAAAGGTAATTAGCGTGATATGTGAGGTTATAGTAATGAAAATTGGGTAAATATGAAAGAAGGGTTGAAATTGTGGGAAATATAAAAAAAAAAAAAAAAAAAAAAAAAGGACAAAGGATAATTGCACGATAAAACAAAATCATCACGGAAGATACAAAGTTATTGAGCAATGATGCACTCGCGAACACAGACGTCGATCCACCACCAACCACCAACATTCAGCATAATACCTTCCATATAAGAAATGCCTACATAGTAGAAGCAAGTATGGAGTATGTGCCTTGGCACACGACCATACCATCATGGAAAGATGCAGCGCTGTAAAGAGAGAGAGACAGACAGACAGACCTTGGACAGATACCTGGTCGGTTAGACAGGCCGTTAAACAGGCCGCCGTTAGACGGACAGACACTAAAAAAGATGCGGACAGCTATATATGATCCATTCTATCACACTTACAGTAGATAAATCTTGAAGAAGAGAGGGAGTATAACAAATAGACATACAGATAGACAAACAGACAAACAGTAGATAGAGATAAGATACACACATATACATATACATATACATACATAGCTTTGACTTTTTATCTTATGTTTCTTTTATTTTATTTTACCTTTTTTTTTCTTCTGCTCTTCCTTGAACGCCACAGGCCTAGGTGAGGTACCTCGGTACCCAAGGTGTGGGACCCGGAGCGGACAGGGGCCGTCCACTGGGCCGGTGGGGCGGTGCAGCGACCTTGCGCTACCTACTCACACCACTGCACTGCACCACTGCACTGCGCACTTATGCTGCACCTCGAGGTACCTGCTGGGCCTGTGGACTCGGCGCCGGGCAGGTATCTTCCCGCGTGCTTTTGGCCCGGGACTACTCGCCAAGACATCCCGCATATGTACATGTATGTGCTTGCGTACGCCACTGGTAACTGTCGAGAGACACCCCCTCTCCCTGCTAGAGGAACCCCCCCTACTCCCCGATCTCTAGTACAACCCAGTGCGGGCTCACTTAGGCGAATAGCGAGCGTAGGTACCTACCTACAGGCATGTACCGCCCACTACAGTCCAGTATATCGATACCTACCTCCCTACCTACCTACCTACCTACTTAAGTATCTAGATACCTGTCTACAGGTACTCACTCACTTGGGGACTTACCTAGCCACAGGTACCTAGCACTACACCAAATGCCCTGCAACACAGAGGTATCTACATATGTACCTACCCACACTGCCTGCCTCCTCTACTATGTAAAGTACCTACATACATATGTAGTACGTACGGACTGTGGGTGATGGGCAAGGTAGTAAGTAGCGTGTCCGGGTAGCCCTGCGTCGGTCAGTAAATGAATGGCATGTAGCAATCCCGACAAATACCCAAAGCGCAGCGGTGATGGACATTAGATGGCAGACTGAAGGAACGTTATACCTTACCTTGCCTACCTACCTAAGACAAGACAAAGACAAGACAAAGACAAGACAATCTACGTATCTACCTAGGTAAGTAAGTTACAATTGTATACTTGAAGCTCAATGTGAGTACCTAGCCTAGGTACATCTACCAGATAAATGGTAACTCGTTGTCTGCGTTGTTTTAACTTCAGGGCTATACCTGTATGGGGTTGGTGTAAGTGTACCTAGTTGCGTCTACATTAAAAAAAAAACTAAAAAAAAAAAACTGGTAATACAAGGATGTCGTTGCTTGCTTGCGGTACAACAACGCTTCAACGGGCCTTTCCTTTCCCACAGACAAGACAGGACAGGACAAGACATGTCGGCCACCTGAAGCTCCCTGCACCAGTGTCGGTTGTTGTGGTGGTGGTAGTAGTGGCAGATCTTCTGCCTCCAGCAACTCGGGGACGGGAAGAGCAGGAATAGCAGGACTGCCAGCAGCAGGTTGCCAGGAACAGGTAGGTAGGTCCCGGGGATAGCAAGGCGTGTGTCATCGAGGAGGCAGGGCGCCAGCCAGGTTGGTTCAGGTCATGTATGTAGGTATGGGATGGATATAGGCACATATATGTTTATATGGATGTATGTATGTGTGTATGTGTGTATGTGTGTGTATATGTGTGCTGTATGCTGTATTTTGCAGGTGTAAGTATGTATGTAGGTTTGTATGTAGGTATGGAGTAGGATGGAGTACATAGTAGGTTAGGTAGGTGCTATCAGTGCTCTCTCGCTGTTGCTGCTGCTGCCGCTGTGGCTGCTGTAGGTACCTAGGTAGGTTAGGGACTCGGTAGGTAGGACTCGACCTCCTCCTCCGCCTCCGCCTCCGTCCCCTCCTCCTCATCATCACCACCACCATGATCATACCTACAGTACATACCTTATCCATACGTCCACTGCACCCAAGCCAGCCAACTACCCAGCCAGCCAGCCAGTTGCCTGCATCTTTTGCTCTTGTTTTAATCCTCGTCCACCGCTCCCTCCCTGCGGCGATCACGGAGATCCAATTGCTCTAAGCGTTCTCGCGCTGTCTGTCTACTGTATCCCATACCATGTCCCAGACTCCCAGGCCCTCATCCAAGTCATTCAGGCCATTCAATCTACCTAGTACACGGGCTGTCAAGGTAGTGCTACCTATGTAGGCATTCTACGCTTACAGCAGTACTAACCCCAACAAGTATTGACCTTGCATGCTAAACTCCAGAAGGTCTTGAGATGCCCGATCTAGGTACTGCTAGACTACGAAGTAATGTCCTTGGCTACAATATGCATCTGTCGAACACCATCCCAGCAGATACTTCCAATTCGAATCCCACTTCACAACAACAACCACAGACAACCACAGACAACAACGACGACGACGACGATACATGATACACCACCACACCCTACCTCCCTCCCTCCCTCCCTCCCTCCCCACCAACCTACCTACCTATGTATGCTACTGCCTGCCTGCCTAGGTACTGTGTAAGTAGGTCCCAACCTACATAGTACATCTGCCTACAGCCCATACCATATCGCCTCGCCTCCCCCGTGAGCCAGGGGCCGTGAGCCATGACAAGGGTTGGCTGGCCGGGAGCGACGTACTACGATGCCATGGGCATGCACGATGGATGGTGGAAAGCCGGGAATGTACCTCGACCTCGACCCCATACCAAGTCGCCCTTAGCATCGCAGCCCACAGCCCGCAGCCCGCCCATGGCCCATGGCTCATAGCCCATCAACCTTCGATGCTGTACCTATGTATCCACCGTACCCCTTGTCCACCCTCGCTCATTTTGCATTTTGCATTTTGCCCTCTCTCGCGCATGCTAGCTCACGACGGCTACTGCTATAATAAATCCCAACGGCCGGAGACCACTACGCTACTGGTTTAGCCCTTGCCGGTTTATTTCTTCTCCCTCGCTCGCTCTCTCTGGTCTCTCGCGCCCGCAAAGTAGTCTGCGGCTGCATAACTCAACTTACTTAAACCTTTCGTTGCCCTGGTACATCTCTTACTTGTGGTTTTTATCAGCATTTCTTGCCGCATGAGTCCGGCTCGACTTTAAGCACACATAATAGTCATCCCCCGTGCTTTCTCTATCACGATATACTTTCGTCGGTCGCTATTTATTGTATTGTCCCCTCCCGCCCGTTTTGCTCTCCTTCCCCCGTCTTTCTTTATATTCATTACCATACCTTATTACGACTTCCTTATTACGGCTTTCGCTGTTCATACTTTGAAACCGCCCCCCCCTTCTCTACCGTGTTGCTGTCGGAACTACTTCTATTGCTAATACGTGGTTGCCGTTGTGGTCGACCTGGTCATACTTGTCGTTGTCGTGTAGCACTGCGGTCTCATGCGGTTCTGTCTGACATGTATTAATCGGCGCATGCACATACACATACATATACAAAGGCACCCCTCACCACTCTGGCGTCAGTCGCTCTGACTGTCATCATCAACCCCCTTCCCTCCCCCCTCCAAACCCTCTCCAGCCTATGAGTGTTGGACCGGTCCCGGGTTTGTGGCCGTCTACTACACAGCTCTGCTTCTCTGCCAGACTAATAGCCAACCATTTTATTCGCTTCGTCCCTACTCTCACCGAGCTCCGCCTGGCGCATAATATTACATCCCCAGATCTACCACAAAAACAGATTCTTCCCACACTCAAGTAATTAGACCATCAGTGGACCTGTATCATCTCGGCCCAATCTTATTCGTCCCCAGCGAGCACGCCGCACCAGGCACGATAAGGCAAGAGGAAGCGCATACAATCCGACACGCCGAGGCTCACTTTCCGAAACAGCCACATCTGCGCCCACTTTGTATCCTCTTACCCACAAGCTCCGGCGCGGCAGAATAGACACATCCAAGTCGGGCTCATCTGCCTGAACAGGATCGCATCTTATTTAATTTCCCTTTTTGGTAATATCTTCGCGGGTTTAATTCTGCCTGTTCCCTTATTATAGTTGTCACTGCCTTTTTGCGGCGGCCGTAGGGGCTCGTTGACTAAATGTTTCGCCAAAGGTGAGCAAAACCTACGACTCTTTAACTTTTTCTCACTCAACGAGGCAAAGGAATGTTCCCACCATCTTGCCTTTGCTGACTTTCCCATAGAACCAGTTCACAGAAGCCCGACGATGCCCTTTTGGCCAACTTTCGGCAACAGTTCCCAAACATCGGCGCACCAGGAACAGCATCGTCGGCAGCTGCGTCTCACCCGCCATTAGCACTAGATAATCATGCCACTGGACAATTACCAACAGCAGAACGGTACGTGTATCCTATCTACTCCGAACCCGTCTGCCGAGTTTCTGTTATTCCTTCCCCTGCACTTTGTGTGGAAGACTGCATCACTTTTCCTGCATTTCCATTCTTTTGCCTGTTCCGATGGTGATCGCACTGAGGTAGATGGGGGAAGAGGCGGCTTGCGACATGCTAGCTATCCAGACATACCGTAGTCTCCTCTGCGCTTGATTGTGCGCGGGGTAACTCCGACAGCCCACTCCATGTTGCATAGCGCCACTTATAAGAGCGCGGCGCATCTCTAGTGTGCTTTGCGATAAACCATCCATAAGACGAACCAGAGCCTCTAGAATTGATAATCAAGTGCTAACTAAAGATCTGGTATTGACAGACATCATGTCGGCCCAGAGGCTTTTCGGGATCAGGACCCGACGCCGCGGGCCTCTGGCCCTGAGTGGAGATACACGCCTAGTCTATTCAACCCCAACTCTTTCACTTTCGACGCTTTTGCGAACCAGCCGCCGGGCTACTACACACCTACGCCCGGTGGTACGAACACCCTCTATCACCATCAGGCTGGCGACTTGCACACGCCGATGGGAATGGGCCTCAGCACCCCGCTGTCTCTTCCCACGAACGATGGCACCATACATGCTGGCCCGAGCGGAATGCTGGAGATCCCCCACTTCCACCAACCTTCTATCGCACCACAGCAATTTCACCATGGGCCTTTTAACCCGTTTATACAACCAGTTTCACAGCAGCCCACGTTTGCGCCCTCGTCCTTCACTCAACATGATACTGGGTACGAGACGATGGACCACGATGCCTCCACCCTGGGCACAGAAGGTCGGGTAGAGCGTATAGGGTCTATGGATGCTGCTTTCCATCCACAGTCGCCGTCCATGCTAAACCTTCAGTCCGGGCGGTATCAGATGGGCATGCCAGGCATGCCAGGCATGTCAATTTTATTGCCCCCGAACGCAACCAAGTTCCGTTTCCTTTGTACCCTACATGCCGCTACTGCTATGATTAAAAACGCAGATGAGATTCCTGTGACGTATCTCAATAAAGGACAAGTGTACCAGTTTACCGTCAAAGATACCATCTCGCCGCTGCCTGCTGTACCCGGAACAAAATATCGCACCTTCATACGTATATCATTCGAAGACGAACAACAACGACAGAAACCCGAAGCTTGCTGGACTTTATGGAAAGATGGCCGAGGTATGAACGAGGCACACCAGCGCAATGGCAAGCTGCAAGCTGTTGAGTACGTTGAGTCAGGCCAGCCACCGGTTGAAGGTGATGACCAGCGGACAAGGATTGAGCTCGAAAGCTCTTCGTTCGACGGATTCTGTGTCACGTGGACACCCGGTGCGAATGGTCCAGCTGAATGTGCCATTTCGGTCCGCTTTAACTTTCTCTCTACTGACTTTAGCCACTCAAAAGGTGTTAAAGGTATCCCCGTGCGACTGTGCGCCAAAACAAGCGTTGCGTCTACGGCCGAATCTCCCCCACCCGACGACCCCGTCTTCGAAATTTGCTATTGCAAAGTGAAATTGTTTAGAGACCATGGAGCTGAGAGGAAACTTACCAATGATGTCCAACATGTTAAGAAGGCAATTGAAAAGCTTAGGGCGCAACTTTTTCAAGCGGAAACTGGTGGAAAGGATTATGCAAAGCGGAAGCGAGGCGGTGGGCAGGGTAAATCACAGGATCATCAACGGCCTGGAAAGGCACCGAAGCATAAACGAACCTGGTCCATGTCTTCGGCAAGCTCTGCGGATGGCGGCAGCGGCGGGAATGCACGTTCATCCCAGGAGGCTGATATGCACATCAAGCTCACGACCTTGCAAGACATGTTCGGTAGCAGTCGTGCTGTTAGTATACTCTATCTTAGAGGCGAGGATTTGGACGATCCGGATCGTCATCCAGTTGCTCTCTCTGGAGAACTGCCTGATTTGTCGAGGGAGGATTCAAAAGAGGGCATAGCTTGGCGGAATCGCAGTGCGAGAAATTCGATAACCGGATCTTCGCTAGTTTCGCCTTCACCTAGTTCTACTTCGTTACATTCGCAAGCTACGGGCACAGGGCAGTGGGCAGAGAGGCAAGGGGCTGGTAGCTCTCACCGGATGTCGGATCAGGCTACCAGGGTTCCCACGAAAACCGATGATGATGGAAACCTAAGTTGCTGGATTGAAGCACTAGGTGTGGACCCTTCGTATAAACCGCCAAACGAGAAAACAGCAAAATCAATCGCCTGTTTCTACATAGCAAAGAAGCCGACCGCGAATTCGGATAAGCGCGAATTACACAAGGCAGTATATTTGACAGAGCGAACTCTATCTGATTTTATCTCCCGCGTCACTACGAAATGGAGCCTCGACCCCACCCGCATCACGCGCGTTATCCATCTCTATGAAGGGAGTCTAGAAGTCGAGATGGACGATGATGTTATCCGAGAGCTATCAGAAGGGCAGGCCATGGTTCTTGATGTTGTCGAGGTAGATTTGAACGTGCCTCAGACTAAGGCAGGGTGGGATATAATGTCAATTGACATCCCGGAACCGGACCGGAATTCCGCACACAGCGCATACCGCACGACGACCGGCTACGAGCTACGATTCCATTTCTAATCTCTAAACTTCCCCCTATTAAAGAATGTTATGTTTGGCGAAATTGCGTTCTGGCGATTATAGAAGGCGAAAAGATCTGGTTCTCGATTCACACGGTTAATAAACACATGACTGGACACGGCAGGCTTTCCTTGAGTTTCACGGCGTTTGCCCCGGTACATTCAAAGATACCACGCCCTTTGGGGACCACTTGCTTATTTATTCAATATTGCCTCTGGCCTGATACATCGAAATGATGGATAGATGGGAAGCAGATGACTACGTACTCGGATACTGACTCTACCTCGCGCTCGCACCCTCGCCCGGCGTGCATCGAGGTGTCACAAAGTACTCCTCCCTCATACATGCACACACATATGTATGTACACATATATACCTATATATAAACTTGCCTATCAATACATGCCCGTAGGCGATTTTTGTCACCCAAAGCGCTGGTCGGTCCCTATGTCGACTCGATTCGCAGTGCTGAGCATTGACTTATCGCCTATTCAAAGTATTATTATCATCGAAATTACTTGCTTTGCGACGGGAATCTGGGCTGCGATATCCTTAGTGTAAAGCTACGCAATGTCAAGTTTTCTCTACAGCTCGCGATATCTGCCTGAATGTGTGGTGTTCAAAGTTCATGTGATTAATAGCTCTATAAAGTTTCGCGGTGCTGTGTACCCGCATCACGCTATTGTTGCCAATGTCCGGCACAGGAGGGGGTGCTGATCTAATTTCCGGCACAGTGATCCTATGAGAGTGAAGGTTATGAAACTGATTTGATCTAAAGCATAAATCCTCGAGTCGGGGATTTGTTCATGCGCACTCTATGCTACTTCGTAAGGCGTTATCGTTGTCATGATGGTTCACCATGGCCAACCGAGATCTTCGAGCAGCCAACCCCTTCAAACGTGTTTCTCATTAAACCGAGCTAGTGCCATGGAGATGTGGAGGACCGGGGGTCGGTTTGGGACAAGTCAGGCTATCCAATTTCGCTGTCGAATTGGCCGACTCGTGGGCGCTCTGTCCCATTCTGTCCCATTCTGCCGGGCGGGCGACAAGAGCGATTAGACGAACTATCTATCAACCCCTGCTCCGCCAGACGTTGCGCGCGCAGGGGAGGGGAGGGGGGGACGCGCCTAGACTCTGCTGAAGCTAGCTGTGCAGCCGTCGCCCTGGATGATCAACAAGGGTCGGAGAGGCATTTCGGCTTGCCCCGCCAGCCCAGCCTGGGGCACTCGGCCCAATCACGCGTGATGGAAAGATCTGAGGAGTACCGACCAGCAGGTAACCCATACTTTTTGGAGTGGTGCTCGCTTCCATTCGGTTCCTCGGCGCTCTCGTCGCTCGTCGATCGATCGATCAAAACATGCCGCGTCGAATCGGGCGCATCCGACCACCATGCTTGCAAGCAAGACTAACCACCTGCGGATATACAGTCATGCCTACATACAGACCTGAGATGCGTGGTGTAGTCGTGTAGTGGCTTTGGTTAGATAGTAAGCAAGCAAGCAATTGAGAGAACTCTTCTCTCGGCTTTGCTGCCGACTACCTACTTGCAACCACCACTAGCAGATCGCAGTTAACAACCATGGCATCTAACCCCGGGGTCTTCTGCCCAAGGTACCTACCTTTACTTACCTAGGTACAGCATATGCCTACCGCATTTGTCGCGCGAGTAGTGTACATAGTAAGTAAGCAGAAATGCGCGCGACTCGTCCATCCCATGCCTCTCGGCCTCTCATGCCTCCGAACAGCAGTTCTGCGTCTGGACCGGGCCGGAGATGTTCATCCGGCCAATCCATTGGCTGGGAGCGACCCAAGCGCTGATTTTATTCCCCGCAAACATGAAACATTGAAACGGGCCTTTGGGCCAGAGAGAGAATCCTCTTCCCATCATCGCATTAAATCTTCTCCCCCCCCCTCCTTCTCATATTGGCTACAGAGATCTCATCTCATCTAATTTCGATCGTCCTATGAGAACATCGCCAGCCCGTCGGACCTCTTGCCCGCTTTCGACGATGGATGACACCCTTACTTACCCCTTCGTTCCCGAATACAACTGTGTCGTGTGTGCATTACAGGCGGGTATATCTGTGTAAGCGCGGCATTCTGTGGTTTCCATGGTGGCGCACCAATCAGCCAGTAGCCTGCCCGGGCAATGGAACCTCTTGTCTGTACTCACTAGTATGCACTCCCTTTTACATTTCACCTGCCTCAATCAATCAATCAATCAATGTCGAGGCAGGCAGGTGGGTGATGGATGACTGGAATAGCTTCATAGGGGAATTCGTTAACTGCATCGTGTCCTTCGAGAAGGAGTGAGCTTAGCTACCTACCTACCTTGCTATATCACGCCTCCCCCTTTCCCGTCCTCTTAACAGCGGTGACCACGACGGACGTGCGTGCGCGGGGAGTTCTAGGTATCTGATCGCAGGGGTTTTTTTTTTTTTTGGATCGATTACGGTCATGGCACAGACATACCGCACCCGCCACAACATTTCGACTAAATTGCTCGACGCAACGTGAAGTAGTTTCACGTCGTTGCAATGAAAAGACGCCTCGAATAGGTATTGGGGTATTGGCACCGACGACCTACCTACCTACCTACCTATCTATCTATCTATCTATCTATCTATCTATCTGAGAGCTACATGTATGGATGGTACCAGCAAGGCAGGCAAGCAAGCAACCGTGACCTGATCGATCGTTTCAGTTGGGCCGTTCCATTCTCACCGTTACTCGAGCGCAATGTCAGCGTCGGAGCCAGAACAGCACATCGGGCACCTACCTACCTACTTGTATGTACTCATTTGTATAGTCATCGGCCGGGATGGATGGCGGTGTGCGGTAGGTATGAGATTGTCTCTTTCCAGCTTAGGTACTTCAGCTTCAGCGGATTTCAGTTCTCTGTATAATTGTGTTTGTCTGTCGTTCATGTATATGTAGGTAGGTACTTACGTTGACGAGGCTTTATTTGGCCTAGTTAGTGAATATATTGATTTCCAAAAAATTAGATTTTATCTGGCCCTCACCATCTATCTGTCTATCTGTGTGCCCTTTCATTCAAGACATATGTAGAAATCAACTTCGGAGGTAATACCGGTAGTAGGTAAGGTGTAGATACATGATATGATAACTAAACCTACCCAAGTTACACAGGCAGGCAGGGGAAACAAGTGCTGTACCCCTCACGGCGCCTCGACGACACTTACCTACGGTATCTCCAACTCTCATTTTGCAGTCTCTCTAGGCAGGGTCTTGCACTACCTACCTACCTACCGTCACATTTCACCACATTACACACAAAACACCAGGTATGTCAGAAACCAATGCAGTTGTCTACTTATGGTGGCTTACCATGTCCGTCTTGTCTTGTGCCCCCGTGCACCGTCAGAATGGCGTTGTTCTGTCTCGCAACACCTCCGGACGCCACTGGCGGGACCGACCTCACCTCACCTCATCTCATCTCATCACCATCCACGCTACCGGTACTGTTACTACTTACATCGTGTAAGTATACCGGTATATACATATAAATACTTAATAGTAAGGTATGTACAGAGAGTGTCCAATCCAGTGCATCCACTAAGAGGACATGCCAATCTCGCCGGTTTCACTTTACTTCACTTCACTTCTTTTTTTTTTTTCCAACCAACGCCCCAGCTGACGTGACGGACGACGCGCTGACCTGACTTTTGACTTTGACGCAGCGTATTCGACGCGCAGTGGGGGGGCATGTCACAACGACGCCTCCTCGATCTCAGGCTAGGTGCTGGAATCGTACGATGATGATATTATCAGGCATGAGTGGCTCGGTGCCAGCCATGCTGTCTGTGGGCAAGCTCGAGTACATTGCTACATACATACCTACCTATATATACCTATATACACACCTACATACCTAGCATGTACCTCATGTAAGTTAGTCGCCTAGGCTCCGACGTTTAGTTGGAACGGCGGCCTTTTTTCCTCTTCCATGTCCCGCCAAGAAGGCCATCTGCTAACCTACCTAGTGTAAGTAAGTGAATACCTAGTTAAGTACTTACTGAAGTAGGACAGATTTCGATGGCATATTTCAACGGTTGCGGCTAAACGATGCCGCTAGCGATACTTAGTCACAGCGCACCACTGCACGTTGCGTGAGCGCCGTCGAGGGCCACTAGCTAAGTACCTAACTAATGCACTGCGATAGCAGCATTAGTTAATACCAGTGGCTACCTACTGCCCGCTGTAGGTAGGTAAAGTACCTAAGGCCACGGTACTGGGTTACTTACTTTAGGTACTTACTCGGCTACTAAGTAACACTACCTACTTAAGTAGCCTACCGTAGGTGTCTAAGATAAGTAACACAGCTTCACTAAATTAGGCGCTAGACGAGCCAGACGAGCCAGACGAGCCACTGCACAACAGCAGCCACAGAACCACAGAACCACACCACACCACACGGACAGCATCCTCATTCATCCTTTCCCCGGCCTGGGTGGACACATTATCAATGCTTTGCTGCGTTGGCAAACCACACTTTTCAATACATATACACGCGATGGATGCAAATTAGACCCTTTTTGTTTCTTTTATTTCTTTTTGGCTTCCTAATATAGTCAGTCAGTCAGTCAGTTCACGCTATTTGCTGTGTGCCGCGACTCTCTAGCGTCTCTCTTCCCTTCTCTTCTCTTCTCTTTTGATCCTTCCAAGTCACGGTACTTACTTGGCGAACCCGTTTCGTTTCATCTCTATTCATTTTTACTTTTCATATTTCTTTTTTCCATTTTTCTGCAATTATCATGCGATACCCTCTCTCTGTCATACTCCTACTTACGAAAGGCAATGCATTCTGTGACTATACGGAAACTCTCATTGGATCTCTCTCTCTCTCTCTCTCTCTCACTATATCGATATTCCACCTTGCTGGACTGTCGTAGAAAGGCTGCTCTATGCTAGCTGCGCGCTTCATGACCCAAATTAAACCTTCAGAGCGAGACCAGTGCCGACAGTAGCAGCAGATTGGACTGGTCCAACAAAGTGACCCCGAGGTATTGGCGAGCTACCATATCACTAGGTTAGGTTAAGTACCGACTCGCACTCCGAACTATGTAATCAGATGACTGTGTCGTGTCCGTCCGTTCGTTCGTTCGATTCGAAAGCTTACCGTTAGCTTTGCAGCACGACTAGTGTCACGTACAATGTGTGGGCAGAGTATGGATATCGAGAGTATCGAGAGTACGATGTACCTCACTTGCGCAACCATTGATCAGAATTGATCTATTTGACAAGCTAGGCAACTCTCGGATCCTTCCCAACCCACGTGCCACGGACTATGGCCCAAGTATCACCGGCACCGAACCTGACCGAACCAGTACTTGAAATGGCATTATCATTATCAGGACTACTACTTATGTAAGTAGGTATGTATGTATGCACTTATGTAGACAGCTAACCACATGTATCCCTTCCACTTACGTCACAGGTAGCCTACCCTACCCAAGATCTGCTCGTGGGCGGGACAGCGCGCGGGAGGCTTGAGCGCCGTGTGGACCCCCCGGCTCGACCTGCCCCCCCCCCCCCCCCCATCCCCGCCATCCCACCATGGCCCGTGTGGCAATAGCGGGTAGCCGTGGCGAGTCACGGCATTCTACAGCAGCGTCGTCGCCGCATTCCCAGTCCCGGACACGGCAAATAGTATGTATGTATGTTGGTCCATTAACACCATCTTAGCCGCGCGAGCAGAGTAACTTCCATGCCATACTTACATTTTCACCCGGTTTTTTGGCGAGTTTCGTTCTCTATGTCTTGTCTTGTCTTGTCTTGTCTTGTCTTGTCTGTGAGTTGAACCCCCGCCGCCGCCGTGAGGCGCGCCCGGGTCCGTACGTGTGGCTTTCGTTCTCGCCACGATTCGCTGATTGTTCGAGGTTGGGTTCGTAGGCTGCCTCCCTCGATTGACGCCAGGTCACACATGGTTAGAGCCTAACGAGCATTCGCGGCATGTAGTCCTTCAGCTGGACAGGGTACTAAGGAACCTTGACAACATCGACTCAAAAGACTAGAATACGGCATTCCTCAATGATCGGCCAGCCATCTTCTCGATTATCCATCGCCACAGTGGCTAATTTGAACGATAGACCCTGATGAGCCACACGAGACACTAAGGCTTAGTTGTCTGGCGGCTTCGGTGGTCGGCCCCCCGCCAATGAAGAGTTCTAGCGACTACGATAAGAAATGTTCTAGGCGTCCGACGCAAGACTAGAGCTACCTCTAATGGATACTTGCGGTCGCCGTGTATACAGTACGAGCTTCGTCCTCGTACCACAGCGTCATTAGCCACGATTTCTTCCATCACACCCCGGGGTAGCTACTCTATTCGGCGAAATGCGTGCGACTGAAGTGCCGATCACTTCCCAACAAGTCAACAGCCCTCCAAACTGGTTGCGGCTTAACAGGTACATTCATGTACGCGTTAGCCCTACCCAAGGAAGATGGGGGGGGCGGACGGTCAATCTACAGTAGCATTGGTAGCGGTAGAGGTGCCGGCAAAGAAAAAAAAAAGACACGAATCACTACCTTTTTCGCCACACTCGTACTTACACACACACACACTTCTCGCCCTCCCCTGAGCTACAGTACACAGGCGAGAGACTTCTTGAGTCAGGCGAACGGTTGGCGTTAACCAATGAGTAACCGAGATTTCACCATGTACTTTCCCCATCAGGCAGTCGAGACCACCGTCCACGGCCTCGGGAAAGTAGAGTTTTCGTTCCCCTCTCCCCTGCCCATCGTCTCTCTCTCTACGGTTCAGTGAATCAGTTCCGCCTGTACTTATGCGTTAGTTGAGTAGATTGGTTAGGTAGCAAGCACCGCCGCCCCGGGTACTTCCTTGCTTCACCTTGGTCCCCTTCTTTCCTTCCTTCCTTCCTTCCGCCGCTGAGATCTCTCTCGCCCTGGTTTCTTCACCCTCGGCCCTTCCTCTCCTCTCCTCCCCCCCATCCCCCCGTTTCTTTCCCGCCCGCTGCGCCAAGGGCGGCGGGAGTCATGTGAATAAAGCCCGTTCCCGATGCGAGTCGAGTAGGATAGCCGCTAACCTTAGGCATGTATTGTTCCGCGTAAAGACCGAACTGCGCCGAATACATCTACGACTGAGCTACGCTATGCTATGCTATGTACCTGCATGTAAAAGAAGAAGAATAAATCGAAAAAGAAAGTTAAACGTGCTAGTGGAAGGACTTGACTTGACTTGACTCGAGCCTTGACGCGTGGACATCTTCATCTTTCCAGTGCCAGAAGGGGGAAAGGCAAGCGACCGGCAGAAAGCAATCCATTGGGCCCGGCGATCTTCACTAAGGCGCCTACAGCAGGCAGGCACCAGGCAGGTAGGCAGGTCTGGCAGGCCTAGAGTCGCTGCGCGGGAAGAGGCGAGAGAAGGGTACACACAACCCACCCTTGACCTCGTACACGCAGTAGTGATCGGCAGAGAAGGCTGCTGTTTTCGGCTACTCGGATGGCGGGGGAGGGAGGGAGGAGGGGGGGGTACGGGGTAAGGAAAAGCTGAGTTTCGAGAACCGTTATGGGCGTTCTGTCGGTCGGTTCGGTTCGGTCTCACTTTTTCTCTTCTTCTACATTCTCACCTGTATTTTCCTTTTTCCTTTTTTTTTTCCTTGCTATTTATTACAATCTATGGAGTTAAATACGATTGGGTTTTCCGGTAATTACATTAAGAGATTTTTTTTCCCTCGTTCTTTCCTCTGAATTAGAAAATTCTATCTACCTAGGTTTGGGCAGGGATGGATGTATGATTGTATGTATGGCCGAATCTTATATATGCTGTGTTTGAATACCACGAACGCTCCCATCCTGCCAAGACTTTCGATGTCCAATCAGGATTTCTTGCACTTGTATTCTACTTGAACATATAATCACGTGTACGAATTAATACATCGGTTTTAGCGTCGTCTTGGGGAGAGATTTGGGTATCGGTTATGTTGATCCACTAGGAGGGACTGCAAGATATATAGCACGTGATAGGACTGAGTTAGCAATATATTGGGGTGTTCGTGGTATGCAAAGGTACGGTTTGTGTTTGGGTATCTATTTTGTGGGGATAGGTAGGTAGGTTCATGTAGGTCTGTAAGTAAATGTGATGTGATGTGATGTGGTGCCAGATAGGGTTAATTCTCGCCATCTAGTATATCCTGTTGGTTTTTTAAGGGTTGGGTTTTGCGGTGTGAACTTGCTGGAGGTTGTTGGTTATGTGAATGTAAATGAACGGACAGAGACGAGGCGATGAGCAAAAAAACTGGCACTTCCCTCCCCCCTCTAGATGATTGAATAGGTGGTGTTTTGGGGAGAGGGAAGTGCCAGTTTTTTTTTTGCTCACCGCCTCGAGAGAGTAGATAGAGAGAACGTTAGGTGTGTGGGAAAGTTAAAAATAGAAACAGGCATCATGTAGAGAAGGGCGGAGAGGTAGAAGTGGCATGGTATGCATAGGCAAAGTGTGGCCGGTGAATAGTAGATGACGATTTTAATACTGCATCGATAGGTGATAATTTGCCATGATCGTCGTTGGGATGGTAGGTTTGTGGGGATAGGTATGGGTATGGATATGGGGTATGAGTACGGTCCATGTGTACCTAAGGGACGGCCAGAGGCAGAAGCAGAGGTAGAAGGGGAGGGGGATGGACCCTGACTTTTGCATCGGGCGAATCACAGACAACTGAAGGATAGGCTGGCAAAGGGATCTGCGGCTTGTCCTCGTGTCAATTCACATGATTTTCTTGCGAAATAGCAAGAGATGGTCAGTATCGCGTGCCTTGGTGTGTATATGTGTGTTTAATCTGATTTGCGCCGCGCCGCGTTGCGTTGCGTGGCGTTGCATTTCGACATAGGTATATACTACCACCACGCATATGAAGAAAAATCAACCGAATATATTTTTCCGACGACGTGTAAAACGTCTACGTTAGATGGACAGATAAACTTGAATAGACGCAAAGTCTGTAGTTCTTACCGAAGAGCCTCCGGGCTCTCAGATTAGATTGATGCAGACAGAGTAGGTAGAAGGAGAGAGGAGGGGGAAATTACCTAATTCCCCGCGTCCGCGACCGTGTCCTACGCAATTGACGCGGTTGAAGCTGCGAATATGTGAACGTGGTTTGAGAAGGGAATGGATTAAATAGTCTCAAAACTTTCGGGCATTGTAAGAGCACCCTCATAGATTAGAGGAGGAGGAGATGGAAGAGGATACTGTCGTTGGCAATGGCAGCGCGTTGAAGGTTGAGGTCGGAGAGTGACGTCATCGGTCAAGATGCACGCATGCTGGGATACAGGGAAAAGGCAGGCGGCGTACGTCACGGGTGTAATGTATATACCGGTATAATGCACATGTACATCTACATTCTGCATAAGTACAGTAGAATTGACAGGGAGTATCTCGCAGGGATATAGGTATCTATTTTAATGTTGATACGTAGGTACTGTACCGTAGTACCTACAGTACTATGCAGGGAAGTAGGTATAAGTACAGAGTAAGTACTGCCCAGTTAAGTAAATACTTCCCCTCACGGATAGATGCATGATGACTAACGGCATACGGCAGTATCTTGGAAATGCAACCCGGGCGGACCTGAACAGGCGACAGACATCAAACGCACTTGTAAAGACCCGGAAGTACGGTATTGCATTGATGAGATCCTTGAAGACTTTACATCGCGCCATCTTGCATGCTAATAGAGTTCGCTTTTCCTTGGGTACCTGCGTGTTTGGCCATGTATAGATAGCCAGACAGACGCCGGCTCCTTTCTTCCGGGAATTGATTTCAAGCATATTCATGTACCTATGCAGCAACTGGACGCCTAGAACTTGATGATTCATCCACTCCTTACCGTACGCACTACAGGAATCAGCAGGATCATGAGGACAATTTCAGGAATTCAGAGATTTGTCTACGGCATCTGAAGATGAATGTGGATCCATCATACGCATGGCTCGCTATGATAAAGTTCCTCTCGCCACTGGGAAGGTTCAGGTGAACGACCTTCGACAATCTTGATATTCGTGGCTACCGACATCCAAAAGCGACGACAAGGCTTGCGGTTCTGCGATGCAAGAGTGAACAAAATCGCAGCGAATAGAGACGAGAGGAAATTAAGTTGAGGCATCAGTCTCGGAGTCTACGAACATGTGTGCGATGCGTATGATATTACTCTGAACATACAGATATCGAACATGCGTCCGCCAAGGATTCCTGTACTGGAATGAAAACATGCTCCGACCTTCAGCGTTGCTGGAGTTTACGTGTCGTATGGCACGGTCGTTTTCCGGAGTAAATTCGCCGAGGGCATCATCTCCCGTGTTAAGCTTTTGAGCGCAATGCTGCGAGCTGGAAGGGGGCAAGGACCCTAGGGTTCGAGGACGCGTGGGATGGATGGGGAGAGGGACAAGCGAAAGTGGAGACGGAGAATGACGGAAGAGGAGAGAAGGGGGGAGCGTAGAGGGAGGATGGATGTGGGCCGAGAGAGCATTAGGGTTGTGTATCATGCTAAGCAGTGGTTTTGTCACAGCCTTGCCACAGCCTTGCTATCTAATCTTTTGTAACCGTGGGCTGAACTTAGGGCACTTCATGGCTAATCAATGTCTGTCCCCTCTAATGACGAAGAAAGACAGTCCTTACATAACCAAGGGCCCTTGATACAGGCTTCACAGGTTTCATCAGTGAGGGCTGAAATCTCACCACCGCTAACGCGAGATGATCACGTCTAAGAGGATTCCATTTCGATATATATACTTCTATATATACTCCGCGAATTCGTCATATTGTCTTTACGAAGATGAGCGCTTGGGAAAGGTTGCTCGTATTGGGATACAGCCTCGTATATGTGCGTTCCCGCCACACCACATTTCAAGGATCCCCTATAACCCTTAAGGAAGACTATTTATATATGCTTGTTGCTTGATGAAGCAGTGGATTTCTGTTCATTGTGAAAATTTCTTAAGACTATAGCAGAATGTGAAGATAATTTTGAAGAAAAAAAAAGTTACAGAAAGAAAGGAAACCTTCATCTCTTAGCATTCGTTATTGTGCTTGGGCTATTGTATAATAACACATGTAGACAAGACTAAACTGCAACTAACACCAATTTAGAGGAATCAACCGCTTCTGTTAGATGTGCTGAATGCGCTGCGCTATCCTCATGGTCAAGGTTGGCTTCGAAAATTGATTGAACCTCGGCAATCTTCGAGCCGGGATATATCACCACAAGTCGTCGTCTGCACTAAAACAACTCCTATGGATTACACCTCATCTAGCGCCTCCACCGCTTATATCAGGGTATAGTGATACCAATGCGAAGGATTGATCCATGAGAATCTATGGCGGTCACTAGGGTATCCATACACGGTAGGTAGATACAGCCAGCCCAGGGTCCAACGGTGAAATAATATAGTTGAGTCTTTCTACTCCTGAAAAATTACACACCAGTCATATCTACCATGCTGGAGCCGGACACCGAGCACTTCATCTCCGAAATCTGCAATTTGATGTATACATCAGGAGTGCAGATGTCGGCGTGAGGCCAGATCCCGGGTAACTTTCTGCTACGTGACTTTATATACGAATAGAATAAATTGGAGGACGATAGGGGGTGACGGCATGACAATCGTCGTTGCATGGAGGCATTGAAGCCTTTTTGGCTTAAGCTAGGGCTATATACAGCGAATCCCCTTGTTTATAGCCCTGAGATTGCGAGAGAATTTGAGCGTCGAGAGCTAGCGCTTCTAGGTTCTCAAATGAAGGCATCCATTTAAGCCGTGACCTGCAAGGCCACGTATCTTCCCATGACTCTTCGAAGCACATAGTCCTATTAGGTAGGAATCTTAGTTCAAGAAGTATCGCACTGTGTAATACTGAGACTCTTTCTATAGAAGGGATCCCGGGTTCAACTTCTATGACTCTTTAGAGAGTTGTTATGAAAAAGGAAAGAGGTGTACAGTAAGACTCATTGTCGTGTGGAGGATATAGTATGGGTGTAGGATCAGCAGTGAGGGCATTCAGACTCCTTTTGGCTATGTGTATCCAATTTCTTTATCATTGGTCTCTGTCTCCTAACGGGGATGTAATTTCAAAAATGCGACGACAAGATAAGAATATGCGCAGCTGTCCTATAAGGTTTTAATTGTACATAGCTCCAAATACTATAGCGAATGGCGCTCTTAAAATAGATGAAAGGCAGTTAGTTTCTTAAAATAGATATATACATAAGATTTAATATTTTAACGTTATTTTATTACAGCTTTACGCCGTATGGTTCTAGGGTATATATTCTCAATGAGGACTTTAAACGCATCTCAGCCCACAGTATAGCCATATATAAACAACGTGGATATAGATAGGAAGAAATATCAGCACTATGTATAGGATGTATTCATTTCAAAGAACGGGATGATGAAAGAGACTTATTTTACTTGAAGGCAGTTTATTATCTTCATGTTTTTAAAGCTTTCTACGTGTAGGACTAACATGAAAAGTTTCACCACATAGTACTCGCACCTGAAGTAATTTATGAAAATTGGTAATTACCCTAGTCATTGTTGATCTCTCATGGAGGTTCGGCGGCTTAACTGGTTCTATTGTCTCTCACTACCGCCAGGATTCCACCTCCTCGGTCTTCGCATGAAAGTGATGGGATAGCTTAGTGCTACAGGTGACACTGTTCCTCCTGCTTAACTAATGCCGCCTTTGCTTCGGTTATCCATTCACCCTCTTCTATAAAATTATGAAATGATAATCGTTTAATACGATACTACAGACAAAATATCTTGCAGACTCAGTCATGTTATCCTCCCGAAACCTAGAATCCCCGCTTGAAGAGGTTGTGTCCAATGTCGCCTAAGACAAGTTGAGCTTTGGTCAAATCTATTTCCGGGATTAGGATAGAATAGTTGCTCTGCGGTGTCAGATTTCTGTCTCGCATTGCCAGTGTCTTTGAAAACTGCCCATAGGCGTAAAATAGAGGAACATACCGATAGTGTATGCAATAACATATTGGGTCCCTACAGTAATCCTCATTATTAGTGAACAAGTTTCCAATAATGTCACAGTAAATGCCGTCGTATCTTGTGCAAGTGTCCAATCTGAAGGATGTACCACAACGGAGTACGAAAACGAAGGGTCTCATATTTGGGTTAGTGCCAGTGGTTATGGCGTCTGCCTTGGATGTGAGAAATCCTAAGGTGATAATGGAACACTTGTGTGTGAGTTGATTTAGACCGACGCCGAGAATACTGAGAGCCTTCAGCTTACCTTCATAATGTATATTAGACGAGGTGGTTAATGATAAGGGGACTCTGGGAGGCTGTATAAGATGGAGATACCTAAGAAAGTCGGAACTGTTCTAGGTTTCCATGAGCTCATGTGGTCGTCGGGCCTTATAGGTGGCATTCATATTATAATCATCATCACAACTCGCTTTTCGGGAATTCCATTGGTAGAACAGTAGCGGCCTCATTAGCAAGCTGTGTGGGAGAAAAGACACCATAGGTACTACCTCGGCTTTTGAAGATAAATATTCCTTGGTGTTATTACTGGTGGCTACTCTTATCTGTGTAGGAAAACAATCCGACATTACAAAACCCCCGTCGGTACGGCAAACAGTTTGCTAGGGAATTTGGAAAGGGATATCAACGATGCGGAGAAGCAACCACACAACGGAATGATTGCAAAACAAACAACTAGCCAGTTAACATAGAATACAAATGTAGAACCAATGGCACTATGTAATTTTATGACCAGTTGGTTAATGAATTTGACGTTAGAAGGATAGAATCCGGATCCTTCACAGGGGCTTTTGTATGTGCAAGCTAGTGTAAACTGTATATCTTGTTCCTATTCGCGAGGACACCCTAGTGTACAAGAAATCTTACAGACTTTTCGAAACACATGTGATGCACTTCTTTGCATAGGTACTACTTTCTAGGCTCGTGCTGTGCTTTCGTATGGGCAGTTGAACCCCTTACGGGGAACAAGGCAGGACATTGACATAAAAGACGCACCATAGAACAATTGAAAGAATCATTTCTTAGTATCGGAATGTAACCAATCGCGTGATAGTCAGTAGTGGCTGCTGTAGCAAATGTTTAAACCGGCACGCAATTTTAAAGTTAATATAAAAGCGTTTAAAATAAGGGGTTAAGGATAGAAATAGGGGTTCTTATAAAGTAGAAATATAAAAGCAAGGAAGCCTATCTGTTATATGTGCCAGTGGACCATGAACCTCACCTGGAAATGGAGCTGCAACACAGCTTAAGAACTAAACGCAACGTAATCAGAGCAAAACAAGTAACCCAACCTCAATCCATATTCACTGGGTACTATTGATACTGTACCTGGTCGGACTCAGGTATGTATAACCAGCCGGGTATAGCACTTATTCCCTCCAATATATACTTGTGCGCTCGCTGCCATTGATCTTGTTTGTTATTACCTTTCTCCTTTCTTTAATGCTATTAGGTAGCACCCCTTAGGCGCAGTGGCAGCGCCCTCCAACCGCCACCCGTCATCACTTGAAGGTGTCTTTAAATTCTTAAACTGCCTATCGACAAAAAGACTGGTCCTCGATAAAGGGAAATATAAGTCGATGTAGTTTTAGAGGAAGATTGGAAAGGGAAACGACGGCGTTCGAAATTGTTTTCTCAATTCTGACAGTCATCCAGTGATAGCCCTGTGGCGGGCTGGTCCACTAAATACGATCCGTTAGAGGGATATCGTATTCTGGGAACGCGGGAAAGAACCCCAAGTCAGGTCATCGTTGTCACCCTTGCCCCTGATGAGAATCGTAGTTGACGCGGTCGGGATAAGCAATGTAGAGCGTATATCCGTCCAGCCGTATAAAGGGGAATGCCACAATAGCTGCGTCTATATAGTCGAACACGAAGAGGTAATCTCTAAATACAAAGCGTAGTTCAAGGTACGTTTTCTGAAAAGAGCTTAGTAGCGTTGCTAGTATTTAACATAATCAAGGATGGGGATTTACGCCTCGAATTAGCTGCTTCTTCATACTCTTCAGCTGTTTGAAACACACCCAACCCCCCAGATCTGCAGCTTTGTCGAGCATATGAGAAAAACGACTTTCTCAGTTTCAACGCTTTTTTGCTGTTGAATTAGACAGTGTCAAAGGTATCACCTTCTTCTTCTCCTCGCATCAGCTCTATGGCGTTCATATTCACCGCCCTACTGCTCCTTGTGCGTCGTCATCGTTGCAGCGCTTCCCATCTCGGCGGCGCAGGAGTACCTTATGGTGCTATTTGCCTATAACGAATCAAGATCGAATTCTTGTTTTGGGCGTATGACTGTCGGCGAACCTGGATTTCAACATATTAGTAAGAATGCAAAAGGCCGGTGACGTGATCATTGGTCCGGACATATCAGGCTCAGCCGAAGATCAATGTCTAGGTTGGCATGCTCCTATTACACTTATTTATGGAGAATCTTAGGAAGGGCAAACAGTTCCATACTTTGGTGCGTACTGCCAACCAACAAGTGGGAGTCAACTCCCGAAACGTTTCCAAAGCTGTAAGCCTAAATTCTATCCTCCTGGCGAAGACGCCTATTTCTCTATGGCTTCGTTGGAAGGTATTCGGTCGATGGAGGTATTTTACGATCAAAATAGTCGCCACTGTAGAGGCATTATCTTTTATTACCAAAACGGTGGCTGCCGCGCGGTTGGACAGTGTCGCATTTCCGTGGACTCAACAAAACAACTTGCGCAACCATCGCAGATATGTTTTCGTATCAACTCGGTGCGCGGAAACCACGGTGATATACTCTCCGCGGTGCAAGTTGATTGTAAAGCTGATCCTCACACACATGAAGAGAAGGGATGGAAGTGCGAACCGCTCGAAGGGAAATTGATATATTGGTATACCTATGATTCATCATTTGTGGCTATAGAGAAGTGAAAACCTTTGGCTTCTGCCTGTAAGCCTCGTCTTGCAGATGGGGGATCCTCGTGGCCTTGTCTTTCTCCTTCGCAGCCCACAGAATCTTGGTCGTATAACACAACACTTAAGATTGGCGTTGAGCATCCACGATAGTGACTTCGTCATCATGCCAAGATGATGGGAGAATTACATTTGCTGGCCTTGGGGATGCATAATGTAATAAATAAATGGTTTATACGAATTGCTTATAAATATGCGCCATCTGATTAACAAGCAACAGCATACAACTACTTCACAGCACACAAAAACACTTGCCAATATGCTTCACTTTTCAATAGTATTGGAACGCAACCAATCGCGTAATAGTTAGCAGTGGTTGCTATAGCGAATGTTTAAATCGGCACGCAATTTTGAAGTTGGTATAAAAGCCTTTAGGACAAGGGGATAATTAAGGATAGAAATAGGGGTTCCTATGTTATTGAAATCTAATAGAGCAGTGAACTTCATATGGCTTGACTTTGCAATGTTGCACAATATCACAGACTGAAATGGTGATTGTAAGATTTCCTATATCGTGACAGATGAATAATTCTTGAATAAGAGGTATGAACAGGTCAATAGTTAGCATTTAATACAAGAAGCAATTCATCATTAATTTAAATTGACGCGACACTTATTGTAAGGCAAGACTCTCTAGTATTCCTCTATTAGTATACCCATTTTAAGTGTAGTTCTCCCTTATACCCCCTTTACTTAGATTCCTTTGCCGACTTATATTCTTGCACTTTCTTTATAACTCTTTGACAACTTCATTTAGACACATTGTCTCAGCGTTAGGCCAGAAAGGGCATATCGTACAAAAAGTACACATTATATTATGCTTTAACTATATGTACAATAACAGCAATTCTATCATCTAAATCACCTAATTGTTAAGAAACAGGTCAAGAAATCTGTTTAATGTAATAAACAAATGGTTTGTACCAATTGCCTACAAATATACGCCATCTGACTTTAATAAATCAGCTAACTCACTCAATCACTACCATCTGATTAACAATCAACGGCATACACAACTACTTCACAGCACACAAAAACGCTTGCCAACATGCTTCACTTTTCAAATCGTCTGCTAAGCCCTGCTGGGTTCCCCACACAAGGAGGCACCCACGTGGCTCTCTTGGTTCTGCGACAAGCTGAAAACGGCGGCCATGAAGTATTGGTAGCCAAAAACCATGCGCTCCCTGAACCTGACCGAAAGTTTCACATCCGAGGTCGACAGGTGGGAGAAGGTCAACTTGAGACATATGCTATCAAATCCTTCGCTGAGGTTGACTTAGGAATTGACCTCACCCGCGAAGAGTCGGCAGTTGAGAGGTCAGTCCTTGTTTACGGTGGTGGTGATATAGACAGGGTCCGCTGCTTCTTACATCAATCTACTGCTGATCTCGAGGCTGCTGTTGCTCGCAACGGGCTAAGCAGAGGTGACTCTTGGAGATATGAATTTGTTCCCCTTTCTACCTTTGCTCAGCAGAAAGTCACTTTTCCTGGGATCGAAGGGATGCAGTTTGATGAATTTGAGCTGAAAGACCTATTGACCGAGTTGATGATCGAGTTCATCAACTATCTTGAGCGTGGTCATGATCTATAGTTGACATATGGATTGAGTTCACTGACTATGCAGCATATGCATTCCTAATTGCTAGCATGCAACAATCCCCTAAACCAGATGGTTACTTATGGCCATTAGTAGATAACTTAATAAACCCTTAATTAATAAAGATTTTTCAAACCTTTACAATACCACTTTGAAATATGGAGAAGAAAAAATGTGAGGCTTGAGTTTATAAAGGAATGGATAATTATCCGAAAAGATTAATTGTTAACCTAAGCTGTCCACACTGAGATATATCCGTTATGCTCACATAAGACAACGCAAATGATGACAATACCGCCACCTTACGTAAAAGCGATAACAGACGTTGAATAAGCCGATACTATATTAACTTGTAAGTATATTTACAATCTGACGTCCAAATCGCAAGGATAGGTACCTAAGATGGAATATTTGTAAAAAAAAGCTTGTAAGATGCTGACTGATCGTACTCAGTGAATGAGTCACTGAATACGCAATTTTTCATCTCATCGAAATGATTGAAGAATGTAACTCGGCCAGTTGACTGGGGGTATAACTGAGATGAAACTCAGGATACGTCACTCTGTGCGCCGAGAAGGAGTTGTACTCATGTACATCCAATCATCTCGCAGGCGCATAGACAAATGGCATTGTGGCAAGAGCATGTAGGTTCAGGGTATCTAATATATATTAATTTCAACAAGTATGACTATGTACTATGGTGCCGGCCGTGAGGACATGTTTCAAGACGTATTATGACGTGCCATCTATAATGCAATCCAACTCCGCTAATGCAACTCCCTATCCTCCAAACATATCTGCATTCAACTACATCATTCAGTGTAGCTTAACGCCGATTTCCCATTCAGATGTAGACCTAAACGCTTTCCTCCTTTTTGATGGGGTCTGAGGTGACACCGACTGCGCTTTTCTGCTGTGCCCTATCCTTTCGTCTTTGAGCCTTCGCCGCTCTGCGCTCAATTCGCTCTTGATCCTCACGGAGCTCTTTGATCGCAGGGCTCTTAGCACGGATCTTGTCACCGTAGCGCCAGAAGACGAATGGGATAGGAATTAAAGCAACTTCGAGTAAACCGAGGAAAGTGCCGGCCCACTGTGGTGTGAGTGTCGCGTAGAGTTTGGGACCGGCGAGGGGTAGTAGACCACCCAACAGGCTGCGAGTAACAGCATTGCCAGCGAGAGCCGAAGCAGCGTATATTCCATAGGCACCAGCGAGATAGTTAGATCCGTAAATAAAAGAGAAAGAATTTCCAAGCCCAAAAGGAATTCCGAATGCTATAGAAACAGCCCAGTGTGTCGGGGGCAATGATGTCCAGGCAAAGACCAGCTGGCCGATGGGAGTCAGGATGGAGCCAATGGCGAGAATGCGCGCAGTAGCTTCAGGGGGTCTGCGGCCTGTTTCTGGGTCCACGGGGTGGCTGTTGATAACCCGACGCCAGATAGGCTCACCGACAATACCGATCGTCGTGCCAAGACCAATGCCCACGAAGGATAGACCTGTCAGGCCGGGTGACCAGCCGCGATGTTGACTGAAAACAAGTGGATATGCTACGAAGCACAAATACAAAATTCCGTACACGATCGAGATCCTAATGTCCAATTAGAGAGGCATATTGCACGCACATATAGGAAGGAAACATACCACAGGTTGAAGAACCACAAGATGGGCTCGGTGAAGAAAAGAATGAATGGTCGCGTTAGGTTCAATTTGACAAGGTCGTATGGCGAAAGATTCAGGTCATAACGAGTCCACCACCGGTCGTCATTCGTCTCCTTGCGCTTGCGGGCTGCCTTGGCCTTGAGGATAGCAGGGGCGTATGTCTCTGCCGTACCCAACATAGAGAGCGAAGCAGCGCCGGCGAGAATAAGAATGAGCCAGTTATTCCATTGCCAGCCGAGATACTGGTAAACGAAACCGCCAATGACAGGTCCAGTAACCGGGCCATTCAGAGGTGCGATAGACCACAGCGATAGGACCAACGCCCGGGTTTCCTCCGTTGAAATGTCGACAACAGTCCCGGCACTGTTTGCAATAAGGGCGGCGCCGAAGAAAGCACTAGAAGAGAGCAATTGTTAGCAGATATCCCAGAAGAGGTTAATTGCTCCGACATACCCGAAGAAGCGCACCACGATGATTTCGGTGAGCGAGGTCGCAAGACACGTTGGCAGGACCAGAAGTGTGAATATGGCCATGCAAACGATATACACAGGCTTGCGCCCGTACAATTCACTAACAGGCGCCCAGACAAGTGAGCCAATGCCCAAGCCTATAAGATATGTCGTCACACCCAATGTCGCAATAGTCTGATCCGACACACCGAACTCCTCCATTAAACCTGGTATAGAAGATGTGTATGCTGTACTATACAGCACAACTATCCAGGTAGAGTAACTGATCGCAAACGTCATCCAGGCTCGATACCAGAATGACCATTCTCTAGGGTTTTCGCCATCTTCAAAGTCGACTTCGAATTCGGCTGGTCGCGCTATCGAACTGCCCACACTCGTCGCGGTCTGGATCTGTATGACTTCCTGCAGGGCTGGTGAAATGCTATGGTCCAAGGGCGCCAAGCCGATACTGTCTTCTGATACGCGACCGTTCGAGCTAGAATCGCTACTATGGCTGCTGCTGTCATCCTCTGCGATTGATACTTTGCTTGTTGCGCGACTGCGTTTCCCTTCAGACTGCGAGTTACTAGTCTCGACCCAAGTGGCCTTTTCTGAAATCCCCGGTTCGGCCATGATGATGTGAAGTTACGCTCTGGGCACGCCGGTAGTCCTTTTCGTACCAACAAGCCTATTTCCCAGCGAAGCGATCGCGGGAAGCTTCTCCAGCTTCTCCAGTGCCCGTATCCTTCGGAAGGGTTCCACTTAACACTCGACTTGAAGACTGACTCGAGTAAAACACACTTGGCGAGAGAGCCGTGGATAATTAGAGTCACCGTAAACCTCGAGTCAGTGCTCGAGTGGAAAAGGATGGGAGCAAAGCCTACATCTTTAAACAGCTATACATGTCAAGGGCACCCGCCTTGTGGGGTGGCCCGATTAGTAAAAGGGATTTTCAAGGCTCCATCAGCAGCTGTTAGCAATACCCACTTGTCTGCGTCTACTGTACAGCGCATCATGTTCAGAACTCCCATGGTGTTCATCAAGAGCTAACAAGCCCACTTTCGGAGGGTCATAGTTTAGTTGCAATCCTACCGGAGATAAGATGGCTAGCTCCTGTCCACCGTCAATGGGGAGAAACAAGCGCTGGTACACTACTTACTTAGATTGCGCATAATGAACACCTGGGCTGCTTACCAGCAGTTCCAACCCTCTCGAGTTTTCTTAGAGAGAGGCTGTGCATCATCGGAACTGCCGACTTTCGACGATATACTTAAAGTAAGTGGATGTAAAGGGGTGAGCGGGCGGATACATCTTTCTGACTACATACTTACGACAGGAGTCAGAGCGGGCCTAAATTTGCGTGCCATTGACTCATTGTCCAACCCACTACGCCAGAAGAAAAGGGCATTGAGCCGAGATTGTCGACACCACTTACCTACATACCGTTACTTATTTACCCATTTGTGCGCATCTGATTAGGTAGCATACACTAAGTAAGCTTAGCTTCGCGCTTCGGCATTTCCACGATACACGCGAGCAGAGGGGCATTGCTAATCAGTGATCACAAAACGTGCTCTATCCAAGTCATAGACTACCAATCTTTGACTTCAGATGTTCACAGAGCAGTATGGAAAATGATATATATAGTTCTTAGATCATCAAATTAGACTTTTGGCTGCTCACCCGCTGCAATAAATGGTCATGTCAACAAAGCTTGGCAACAAGAATTGGAGTCGAGGTGGGGAGCTTTGACGCATCGAATATTCGTTGCAGTAGCAGCCCCCACCACTGGATTCAGGTCTGTCCCATTTATTTTTCATCCCTCTCTTTTATTGGGTCTCGTTTAACCTCGGGAAGTGGGTTTCATCATGAACGCAGCTATCATTTTCCTACTTATCTAAAGGAGCATTGCTTTAAGTATGGCTTAATAGTACGGGGGTCACTTGAGTACTGTATATCTTAAGATTCAAGAACAAGTAGCTTTCAAGTAGTGGCTATTCTCGCAGTCATTTCTAGAGACTGCCAATCTACGTGTGAATTGAAGTTCTAAAGTCTAGTTGTTTTCATTAGCCGAAAGACCTCTCGGCAGGTCGCAGAGTTAACTTCAAAGGAATAATTCGGTAACATAGTCCAGCATCCGAGCTTAAATCAGTCGAAAACAAGCAAGATCAGCACAGAGTAGGACCACCCGCCAGGCTGGGTCTTCCATCTCACGCAGAACAACTTTCAGCCGTGACCTCGGCCCATGCTGGTCTACTGGCCTCAGATGCAGAGCGCAGACATAAGTATGTACAAGGGTGGAACATGGCCTGTGGTGGTACTAACACACGTGGGGAACGGAAACCGGAACTCCACTCATCTATCGCGGTAAACATACGACTGGTAGGACTACTTATAACATTTTTTCCCGGGGTCGTCCTTGATCAGTCGGATTGATCATACACATACTTGTGGTTTCAACACGTAACTGCCTAGTACGATACCGATTTGTAATCAGTTGTCCCGCGAGCACGTGTTAGAATCCATTCGCAACTTGAGTTCTCACCATCGACTGATAATGCGTTATTGTTATTAACCAATCTTCCCAAAACATTGGACCTTTACCTCTTAACGCCGCCTTGTAGGGATATTCCGGCCGTACATATCCGAAAGGTCTGTTATCCCGAACCGAGGAACTGTTTTGGAGTGCCACTACTGTGCCCATATCACCGCTTCACGCAGAGCTGATTGAATTTGAAAATCGACTCCCCAGACGGCACAATTCACGCGAGTCTTTGAGCTCTGCACTTTGCCCCCAGATATTTCCCATTGAAGCTGATTGGCCGTTTATGTTTAGTGTTGTAGCACAGCGTGAGGCTAATATCCCTAGATTTATGTATCAACCGATCGAGCTATAAAGACACTACGCGTGAAGGTCGTAAAGATAATAGGAGCCATATCTAGTTGTTAGATGTATGAAAAATCCCTGGAAAAACTTGAACAGGCACAATTGACCTCGATTGCCCTGATAGACACTTTGTTATACATAGTAGGGAGTCCGATACTCCGTCCAGCGATCGAGTTGAATTAGCTACTTGGCAGTACTGACGTCAGCACTAAATCGCCATGATCCCTTCCACTGCCTGCATAATTAAGTACCTAGATCTAAACGCTGAGACCGCCATCGGCCATCGACTCACCATTGCCCTCTTTCAAAAGACCGTATACACATGGCTAAAGAGGCCGGTTCAATTATACTCTTCTAACTCACAGGATAATGGCTATGCGCTAGGGCGAGGCACTACAGGTCCGCATTGAGCTAGTTGTGCATGCGTTTAGATCTCGGGTTCTCCCGAGGCGGCTCCAGTCAGTGCAGAAATTGTCAACCCGCGGTTGTGACTCAGACGGGTAGAAGCTGGATTCGTGTCGTAACAGAGGTCTAAGCGGGGTATAATGGATATAACGAAGCTAAATTCCGCTTCTCATTTTCCCGTCGGCTCACATCCTTTCGCGGCTTGCCAAAACTAACACCGATGTCACTGATGCTAGAATGAATCATGGCAAATGCCGACAACCTGACTGCATTAAGACGTGAAGCCCCAATATAACGCCGTTGTCGTTTTAGTATTTTATCAGCAAAGCTTAGCTGAGAATCTAAATGGAGCGTTTGCTAGCTAATAACACGGCTAGAAAAACCAACAGTCACCGCCGGTTTACTGTACGGACTATGATGAGTGCCGCGAATACGGAAGCTCCCAAACGTCCCTAGAAAAATATATACATTTGAAACTTGTTCGATGGTGATTTTGGTGAAGACGTATCATGGCATAGTTGTTGCGCTATTGCAAGCATTTCGCTAACTACCGTCTACAATTGCCGATATATCACGTTATCGACTATTTGGACATGAGTTGTTGTCAATAGAAGTCGTTCTAAAGAGAGGATATCAAACAAGAACACAAAGCCAAGTGCGCCAAGTGCTTACACCTCATGGTCATAGTGCCTTTATCTTATCAGAGACATGTTTCTCCTCTCGAGCCTAGACACTAGTTCATCCCACGATACGATATAGACCGGGGATTGCTCTTCAGCACTCCAAATTAACGTCCTTGGGTAATAAGTTGGTAGATATTCGTTCAGTGATCATCTTATAATCCCATCATCGGACATATCATGTTATAGCAGTATTCAGCCTATCTATCTTGTTCTTCGCAACATAGCAGATTCATCCCTCAAGGTAATGCTATGATGCTCGGCGCATCTGATATGTTGAGCTCAAATGATAAGACAAGATAATAAACTGGATTATCCCTAGTTGAGCATTGATGTTTCGTAACAGGATGTAAAGTTAAAACCCTCAACGAATTCAGTAAAGACGTAATAGTGTATAGTCATGTCGGGGAAATGGCAGTCCCTGGGGCCAAGGGACTCTGGTCCATGTAAAATTTAAGTTCAAGTTAAACCAGAACAGTAGCATGGTCAAGGTAACGATCAGATCTCATGGAATATCGTTCAGCAGATCTATAATGCTCGTAGCGATGAATTGCGAGATGGATCAATGCGCAGTATGAGAAAGGGATAAAATGGGTGCGGCAGTACAAAGAGTGGGAAGACCTTGGCACCTGGAAAGTACACAGGATGACGAGACAAGTCACGCATCGTGAAAAAAAGCACCCTGTCAAAATAATCCCAGCTGATAAAACCTTCTTGCCACCATTCCTTGCTATCCTCAATAAGTTCTCATAGGGTCACCGGGTTGACGCCTCATTGACCGTTATCGGAACCAAAGCATTAAGATTTCCCTTCTACCTCTCACGCTGCAACTCCACGAAGCAAATAAACTGTACAAAGCGGACAAGTTGTCATGTCCTATTCTAGTTCAGAATAGCGAGTAGCTAGTAGCAGTGTGAGCAGAAATATATTGCTAAATATGCCCATGCTCGGATCAAATTCCTGAGGATCAAAATCTTCCAACGATAAAGATAGAGGAGTCATCCCTTGGTTTTTGAAACTATACAACATGGGCCCAAACTCGTTTTAGTTTACAGTGATGTAATCTATAGCTAGCATGCCTCTAGCTGAAGAATTGACTGCTCAATAAAGACCAATTTGGTAAGTTTTCAGCAATAGTGGTAGTCCCTGCTCATGGTCACCATCTATAACGCGCTGCCCGCGGTGACATGGGATGATAAGCAGCTAAGTAAGATCAGTTATCTATCATTAGAAGTAATCCCCCACGTACGTTTATGTAACTATTTGTACATCATGAGGAACGCCTGCTATAGATGGTGTCTAGATCGGTGTGCTGATCCATACGTCTCAACTGCGGCGCGAATTGCGTGAGCTTAGCTGTAGCGTCGATCTATGGAATGCCTCAATCAGCGAATAGGCGACCCCGAGGACTAATATCAAAGCTCGATATCTTGACAAACCGAAGAGCCCAGAACTCAACACTGGCGATCCTTACTACAAAGATATCTTATTCATCTAATTGCCACTTGATGCTTTCATTGTTGCTATCATGATTGACAATTTTGGGGTGTAGCATCTGGGGTGGCAAAGCCTTCAAGCTCTGCGACTCCCATCTTTGTCTTCCCGGGGTGCAGAGAGCGTCGAATAATTTTGGCCTCAATGGCACTTGATCTACTTCCTTATCCAGAAAATTGAGTCGGCAGTTAACCGTAGCACCATACTGACGCATCAAGGGTTGAGTACATGTGCTCCATAGCACAAGTAAACCATTTTCATGGGTTGATCTGTCCTGGGCACACACACAGCAAAACTTTCAACCCCGCTCATTTAGGCTCCTCTAAATTGATATGAGAGAGCTATCAAAACAAGCGAACGATTGAAGATAACCGGCTGTGTGACTAGAAGAGACCTAGAGCTGAACAGAACGCATTGGCGTTTTCACGTCATCGTAAGGCGGATGGCATGTTGAGCTAGGTGGTCTGAAGCATCCACGGAGATCCAAACTATGGTATCCCTGCGTTGACGGCTGAACAGTCTAGCCCATATGGGTCCCTTGTACATGATTGCAAAAGGCCTAGATCTCGATGTTATCGACCTTTCATGGTGGTATGTTCGTCGAGATTATTGCAGTTCCGTTGGCTTGAGCGTTACACATAATTACCAGTAAGTTAACATGCCGGACTTCCTCGTAGAAAATAGCTGATGTGAATCTTCGAATGTTCAAATTCCTAATACTGAATATACATATGAGGGGAGATATGGCTCGCGTCAACAAGATGTGCATATAGATTATGCACCTATATCTGAACCCTGGGGTTATATTGCTGGGCAATCCTGCTGTAGAACTCGCGTAGTAAGTCTAGGCGAACAGGAACGCTGGCATTGTAAAGAATAAGAAACAGCTCACAAGACCTCTTTACCATGTCACTGGGATTTGAGGCGTTGATGATGGATGGGCGATTTTGTCATTGAGAGAGACTAAGACATAGGAGAGGGGTTCGTCGTCATTTTGGGCTCTGATGTCGTGATACTTGGCATTGCGCCACAGACGCGGACCCCTACCTCCGCTTGGAGCTTCCGGTGCTTTGCCCCGTTAGCGCACACCTTGAAGTCAACCGTATCATTAAAGCGTGGCATCGTCACACAGTTAGGATCAAAAGCAATTTACTTCAGCTTGTCGTCCCATCAGCCTGGAAACGAGCTAGGCGGGCGTGGTGACATCCCCACGCAGCATCACGCTGAGAAGAATTGACGCAAGAATGCGGCTGATCCCAGCAATTCGAGCGACCCAGAACCATGAGATCGCCAGTAGAAGTTGTTCACACCTCCTCTATGGCGGAGAGGCTTTCCAAGATCTGGGCAACAAGTCTTGACTTCTTGGATGCATGCTTAATCCTCGCTGGCCCTGTCTGGGCACGCTAATCGGTGCTAAATATCGCCGTGGTTGAACGATATCGCGCGCAATTTTTGTGATGATAGAGGAGTATAATAAGACGATGCCCGCGCCGTGGGTATTGAGAGAGAATGGTTGATTGTATGAAGAGAATCTGCAGCTGATTTTTCAAGTTGGTGACGAAACTTGAGTAGCAGACCTTCCAGATTCCACAAGGCCCTCACCGTACACCAGACTCATTCACTTCGCGCGTAAAGACTCTGCGAATAACATAATCATAGCCATGACGGGCAACAAAGTCGGCCGCGGCTTCGCAAAGGCCGTTGGTATCGACGTCGACCAACGGTACAAGGCTGAGCCGTCTGCCCTTCTCGACTCTGCGACGGCCAGCCTCCAGTCCCGATCAATCGATCCTTATTACGAGACAGAGCCCACAGTAAAGGAGTATCTCCTTGAACACAGACCAACCCTGTCTGGCTTTATCCGATACGTTCGAAGCTTGTTCCCGTTTCTTGACTGGATCTTCCATTATAACACGACAGTAAGCCTCAAGACTACCATACTATCCCACCCTCGAGCTTCCTATACTAATTAAGACGCTCACTACTAGTGGCTATTTGGTGACCTCATTGCCGGTATCACAGTAGGATTTGTCGTTGTTCCGCAAGGAATGGCCTATGCCCTGCTAGCCGGATTAAAGCCTGAATATGGTCTTTATACTTCCTTCGTTGGTTTCATATTGTACTTCTTGTTCGCTACGTCGAAGGATATCACAATCGGAACGGTAGCTGTCATGTCGACGCTTGTTGGGCGAATTGTCGCTCGTGTCACGGAGGCGCACCCCGAATTTGCGCCAGAAGAGATTGCACGAGCCCTCAGCGTCATCGCCGGCTCAGTTTTGCTCTTCATTGGTCTCGTCCGCCTTGGCTGGCTTGTCGAATTCATCCCTCTTATCGGTATCTGTTCTTTTATGACTGGTGCTGCTATTAGCATTGCTGCCGGTCAGGTTCCCAAGTTACTCGGCGTCAGCGGTGTAAACACTCGTGACTCGACTTATCTGGTCATTATCAACACACTGCGCGCGCTGCCAACAGCTAAGATTGACGCTGCCCTGGGTTTAACGACCCTGTTTATGCTCTATTTCCTCAAGTGGTTTACCAACTACATGGCGCAGCGACAACCCAACCGCAAGAAGATGTGGTTCTTCATCGGAACTCTTCGACTGGCTTTCGTCATCCTGCTTTACATTCTCATCAGCTGGCTCTCGAACCGCAGTGTAACTGACTCGAAGAAGGCAAGATTCGCTATCCTTGGAACTGTTCCGAGTGGTAAGTCTAAGCAAACCCCTCATTCCTAGTACATCTGATTATCTAACCGTTGTGCCCATGTAGGTTTTCGAGTCCATGGTGCACCGAAGATCAGCAAGGAGTTGATCTCTGCATTTGCTCCAGATATCCCGGCAACCATCTTCGTGCTCATCATTGAGCACATTGCCATTTCAAAATCATTTGGCAGACTGAACAACTACGTTATCAACCCGTCCCAGGAACTCGTCGCTGTCGGTTTTACCAACGTGCTTGGGCCTTTCCTTGGTGCATACCCTGCCACAGGCTCCTTTTCGCGCACGGCGATTAAGTCCAAAGCCGGCGTCAGGACGCCTCTTGCTGGTCTGTGGACTGCTCTCCTAGTCGTCTTGGCCCTGTACGCACTTACCAAAGTCTTCTTTTACATCCCCATGGCTTCTCTCTCGGGCCTCATCATCCACGCAGTCGGCGACCTCGTTACACCACCATCAACCGTGTACCAGTTCTGGCAGGTCTCGCCCATTGAAGTAGTGATCTTCTTTGCCTGTGTCCTCATCATGGTGTTCACAGACATTGAAACCGGGATCTACTTTGTGGTCGCCGCGTCAGCCGCGCTGCTGTTGCTTCGCCTCGCCAAGGCGCACGGAAGTTTCCTCGGCAAGGTCGATGTGTACCGTGTATCAAGCAATACAAATGAGGGAGGCGAGGCGGCGGCTGTAACGACCAAACGAGAGACGTTCCTCCCGCTCGAACGCAGAGATGGCTCGAACACGAGCATCGCTGTCCGCAACCCCTATCCTGGCATCTTTGTCTACCGCTTTAGCGAAGGCTTCAACTACACGAACACGTCACATTACATGGATGAGCTAGTCGCGTACATTCAAAAACATACACGCCCTACCACGGTCGATCGCTTTGAAAAACTAGGTGTAAGTGCATCATCCAGACACCCAAACATCCCTGCAGGTCTAGAGCCACTCCCAAGGTTCTCCCTCAGATCAACTCAGAAGTAATTAGAGCTAATGTTATTGTACAGGATCGTCCCTGGAACAACCCCGGCCCCCGTCGCGGGAAAGTAATCGACACTGCAGACGATCTCCCCACCCTCCGCGCCCTCATCCTAGACTTCTCCTCCGTGAATAACATCGACGTGACATCAATTCAAGGCCTGATCGACACGAGAACGCAGCTCGACTACCACACGTACCCAGACCGTGCAGAGTGGCACGTCGCCAACGTGAGCAACCGCTGGACGCGTCGCGCTTTGGCCGCCTCGGGCTTTGGCTTCCCGCGCGTTTCAGCCGACGCCCCTGCAGAAAGTACCATCTGGCGCCCGATCTTCAGTGTGGCTTGCTCTGAGGGTTTACATAATTCCGAGAAGGAGAGGGCGGTGGTGTCGCACAAAGACGTCGAGACGGGCTCTGCGGATGGGATATCCTCGTGCAGTCGGGATGGCACTATCAGGGTGCCGGAGAATCTGGCTTCCTTGCAAAGCGTTAATCGCCCATACTTCCATCTAGATGTTGCGTCTGCCGTAGAGACGGCGACCGGGAATATAGAGGGACGTCTCGTCCAGGAGAAATTGGCGTAGGTGCGTCATGATTTGTATTTCGGTTGGATGTTCATAGCGTTCGTTGAAAGTATAGTATACCATGCCCTGAGAGATTTCTTCTGATTATTCGATTCGAAATATACATAATACGTTCATTTATGAAAGTGTTATTAGTCTCAGTGTTTCGTAAAGCATTCGCATGATGTTGGAATAGTGTCTATAACAGTAGCAGTCGCCATTTCGGAGGATCGCTAGCCACTAGTTGATGGAAATGATGCAAGTTCACAGGAAAAACTGGTGATAACGAGGAAACTGCCTTTATGGCCTATTTTTGGCCTTTTGATGCATGTGCAGATTTAAGATAATGTAGTGTCATAGCTATATGTTCCTCGGCTGAATTATACGCTACGCAGGAGGACTTCACAATGTGAGTCCCGTTAACCTCTAGCACAGGGATTTCCTCGGGGTGCAATTGAAAGTTACACAGTTATTCCACCATATTTAAGTCTAACCTGTAAAACATAGCAAGGGCGATGTGTTTTAGCCAGGTTATGACTGAAACTGGTAATTACAACTAAATGGCCAAATTCCTAATTACATCGCAGCCATTTATGTATTGCACGTATCATAAACTCAGACAAGCTCGATCTCGATTAACTTAGACTCACTTTCAGGCCAAGCCTCGTGCACAATGCCATCCACATACAGCGGGGACACGAACGTATATCTGCTATTGCCGTCAGGCCGGAGGGCAACGGGAACTGGGCAGCCGGCCAGAAGAGCAACCACATCGTGTTTTTTACAAACCCTGAATCCTCATGTGAAATAATCAATGATCAATATCATAAATGCATAGTCCGCATGTTTCATAAGATAATTGGCAATGATACCGGAGGGGTGACATTTCTTCTAATGGTTTCGAACGCAATTCCACATAATCAGGCCTATAAGGTCGACCGACGGATTTAAATTGCTGTCTGTGTCTGGAATTTCTTCAAGATCTTCCTTTTCACGAATCCTTTGAGCGCGGGCTCTGAGATTTTCTGCGTTAAGTGATTTGCAGTCGGGGTATAACATAAGTGTATGGGGAAGGAACAAAGGAGAACAATAGAGTTCGTTGTGCTGCTTTCTAGGTATCTAGCTTGGGCAATGAGGATACTACACGTTGGCACCATTTGCGACAGGCAGTCACAAACCCACGATAATTGAGAAGACGTTGCGAGCCCTCTACCATGTACCCAGGCTCACTCAAAAATTCCACATTGCCAATAATGACGCCTTACAAGTTTAGTATTTCTTGTTGTACCACTCGTTGCTGAGTTGCGCGTGTATCCTTGGTGGCTGAGTACCAGGAGGCGCTCAATTTACTGGTGAAGAGGAAGGAATACGGCTTCATTAACATGCTGATCATGTATAGAGATAATTCGCTTGATTTGTGCACATAGGGGCCTAGCTTCATACGAGTAGTCACTATACCTATTGCTCCATTAGACAACTTTCAAGAGTTTGAATAATCTGCCTGTGTATTTTCGGGAAGGCCCAAGCCATATAACAACTCTTGTAGCTCTTGAGTCTGTTTATATCGCATCAGGTCAATACATAAACCTCAATGCAAAGATTTCACAGGCTTGCACTATGAAGCTCATGATTGGATAAAATATGAAAGTGGTTCGCAAATTACTCACAAACCCTGACCCATAAGCTTGACTAGTTGCTCTCTCTCTCCTTTGTGCTGTTGATCTCTTTGCGCTGGTCGATACAAATAGCATCGACAAAAAGGCAACGAACCTCTGAACTTTTTCGAAGTCGGACTAACGCATCTCTGCAATTAGGAGTTACTAAAAGCCATATTCCGTGGCATATAACTGGAACAGTTCTAACACGACCACCCCACACGTATGACAAGGCTTCGTATGGCGTTGGGAATGTAATCTCGTCAAGGTTAATTTCACTAAGTGTGCATTGAATGGGCGCTTCCAACAACTTTGCTGGCTGGATGTTTAGTACGCGGATACATCTCGGTGACCTCAGTGGCTGATGTAGGTGGAATGGGATATCCGTCATGTGGAAAGTAGTAGGCGTTCAGCTAGCTCAATGGTGAAGTGTTTCTAAGCGCATTCAACTGGCTAGCAACGCCCGTACCACACCAGCCAATACGAATAGACGCTCCTAACAGACCTGAATCGAAGCTGCGTTGGTGCAATATATAGGCAGAAATGCTAATGCTTATATTGAACGGTGAAAATTTGAGGAATAGATGAATGTTGGGGCTGACGAGTTGTAGGGCGTCTTGAGTCCCAGCATTGCCTCGACGTCGTGGGCGGTGATCATCAGAGTGCGAATGGAATTATTATACAAAACTCGACCTGATCGTCACTATCAGCGCGAGGCTAATGCATACTGCTGACTCATTGTCCACACGAGAAGTTACCAGTGTAGAACGTGTTATCACAGGCTATATAATCAATACATCCACCAACTTGATCGCATATATACTATACATCTAAAATAAGAAAGCAGATCAACGTTAGCTTAGAACTTAAATATTGCTTTCCATCAAAATCCTCCATCAAAAAGTTGTTACACCTTCTAGCTACACTCACTCCTAGCACTGGGCGTCAGTCATTTCGCATCAAAACACATCGAGTTACTCAAGCCACTCATTCGTTCACGCGACTTATGTCACTCACAGTCACAACACTCAAATTTGTTCATACCGAACTCATCGAATTTCAGAAACCATTAATTAGGTTCACATTTTCAATCAACAATCATCCATCCGTCCATCAAAAATATTACTTCAAGACAACACATGTCAACGCTCAAATAAGTATCTCTTCGAATACTCAAATCAAATCAAGTCCTCTAATAAGTCCGATATCCATACCCATTAGATCCCATAGATTCCCATCAACGCCTCGTACAAGCCCGCGCTCCTTACCCATTTCATTTAGATAGGTAGGCACGCGTTGATTTATGGTTGTACATGGCGCCAGCTCGGTCCCAGTCCCTTTCCATTTCAAAATCAAATCAGCAATCCCAACCCCGCAACCCAACGACAAGAAACCAGTTAAGCAGGTAAGTAGTCGCCCTTTTCTTTCGCAAGCAAGCAAGCAAGCAGATCTAGCTTATCATACACCCATCCATTACTTTTCTCCGCACCATCGGATCCGATTAGAGCAATTGTTACACATCCGCATGAGCATCTCATCGCATCGCTCATCCGGTCCGCATAGTTTCCAAAGCACACAAACGCCGCCCATGACAGTACACGAACAAGACACTCCAGACATCTGATAGCCAGCGAGCCCTGCAATGAAAAAAATTACAAAAGCTTCGCTATTAATGTCCAAAGATGAGATCATCATGACTAGTGAACATATCAACGCCATCATACGCGTCTTCGAACTTCGCGACATCCGCGGCAGAAGCAGAGGCAGAGGAGCCAAACATGTCGCACTCGAGTATCAGACTGCTCTCGTTCGATCCTCCCAGGGTGGGAATGCAAGAGATGTCGGACGCCGAGGAGATCATGGCGTCCAGGCCGGGCTCAGACATGTCGAAGTACTGCGTCGCCAGCGGCGATGAGTCGTCCGTGAGTTCAGGCGGGTCGTTGACGGCGCTGGTAATACTTCTGGCGGGCGAGGACGGGGAATGGTGAGGGGGTAATAGATCCGCGGATGAATGGGGCGTGGCCCGCGAGGAATACGAATGGATGCTCGAAGGCGACGCAGCGTCGAGCGCGGGCATCGGCGCCGACGACCCCATGGACTGGAGACTGCTCGGGTTCAACGTGGTTCCGCCCAGCGAGACATCCATCACGTCCTCCATGAGGTCAAACTCGTTCATCTCTTCCTCGGGCGACGTAGCAGCCGAGACGTCGGAGCACGTGCCTATCGAGGACACCGAGGAAACGCTCTTGTTCTTCCTCCTCGTCCTGCACGCCTTCTCTCTGCGCTCCTCGTTTTCCGGCCTCGGCTTCCGCGGCCGTCCGCGCTTGGCGTTCTTCGGGGCGGACCCCTCGAAGGCGCCTATGCACATGCCCCTCTGCCTGTGCCGGGTCAGCGCGTCGTGGCGCGCGAAGCTATTCCCGCAGAGACACGGATATGGTTTGATCCCCGTGTGTATTTTCGCGTGGCGCTTTAGATCGTGTTGTCTCACGAAGCATTTCTGGCACGCGGGGCATTTGAACTGTCTGTCGTTGAGATGGGTCTGGACGTGGGACTTGATGTTCTCCTTGCGCCCAAACTTCTTGTTGCAGTCTTCGAAGGTGCATATCCATTTGTTGTCCTTCGGATCGGGGCCCTCGATGTATTGCTGGATGTCTTCGAGCGTGATTCCCGTGACGGTCTTGGTGCTCTCTATGTCTATGGTGGCAATGCTTGCGGCGCTAGCTAGAGATGCGACGGATTCTGTGCGCCGGTGGTGAGATGTCTGGCTGGATGGTTTCTCGGTGGCCGAGGATGAAGCGACGTCGGAAAGCATGTCGTTTGATATAGCCTGGGGATCAGACTCGGGGTTGCTGAAGTCGAAGGCTTCGAATTTGTTCATGTTGGGGGTGACGGGGGACATGTGCTGTGAGTATTCGGAGCGTGCGCTGGATGGGTACGATGGACCCTGGAACCCGTCATTGTTGGTATCAATGCGGAGATCGGTATCTGATGAGTGATTCATAGCCAAGTATTCCGGCACAGAAGTTGCAGGTTGGACAGCTGAGGCGTTTGTGGGCATGGTGTTGGCACGCCGCGTTTCCGGTACTATCGTCAACGACTCAGTTGCTTGCCGCATTTCGTCAAAGATAGTTTGCGACCGCCGGTTAGCTTTCTGCCGTATAGGCTTTACGGTCTCCTCGTTGGATTCATCATATCCCTCAACAAATCGTTGAGGAGGTTGCGTCTGCTCAAAACTTCCTACTTGAGGCGTCTCCATAGGGGTCATTGGGAAATAATCTGAATTGTTGATCAGCTGATTTGTGGCCTCGACTGGTTAGGAAACTACTCACCTATTTCATTCTGTTTTGGTGGTGTAAGAGGCCGTTGTAACGGCTCTTGACTCAGATTCTCGAATTTGCTTACTCTATCCGCGATCCCGTTGCTGACTCTCCGCTTGAACTGAGCAGCACTGTTGTCAGCCAGCCAGCCAGGGACACCATTCATGCTATCCTGGAAGTTCATCATGGTTGGGGTAGACATGGCGCTCTGGGGAAACAAGTCAAAATCAGGGGAATCTAAGCTGCTGGGATAGCCATCTTGTTGTTCTTTGATGATGACATCCATGGATCCAGGGTACATGTCAAATACCATGGACAGGTCACTGGGGAGTGGAAGGCCATCAGTCCACTGCTGATCAAAGCATTGGAGCTGGGGTGTCGCGCCGGGCGACACCAGGTAGTTCTCGTCGGTTGCCAAGTTCGCGTACGCTTGCTGGGGGCCCGGGCGTGCTATGCGTTGCTGCTGCGCTTCTCGCACCACATGCTGTGGTGTGGTTGCTGATCCTGTGCTGTTGTTAGTATTACTTACCATGCCATAGCTCTGCCTCTTCTGCGACAGCATCTGGCGCCGAGTATCGAGGCTCATGCCTCGGCGGTGGGCTACTCGGGAGCGCTGCTGTTGATACTGGGTGTGCTGTGGGCGCAGGGGGCTCGGCTGTATGTTGGGCAGATTTGTGGCGATCTTCATTGTGTCGTATCCTGTGGGCGTTGAGTTTTGTCGTCTGTGTTGTCGGTTTCTGGCGTGAAGACCGCTCTGTGGCGGATTGGACAGCATTATGATGGGAGATGAGTCCGGACGGGGGTTGCTGTTGTCGTCGATAGATGTTAGTTGTCGAAATTATTAGTATGGCCTATCAATTGGGTCCGAAACTGCGAGCGCGTCCATTGTTAGCGATGGATTCGAATCTTGGATAGGCTATACAAATGCCTCGCGTATCCAATCGTCGCAATGACAGGAATCATGGCGAAGGAGAAGGACAGAAACAGGCTTCTGGAGTGAATTTACTCACCTCGCGCAGCGCGCAAGCCAGGCTAGCCGGGCAACGGGAGTCTTAGAATGTCCTCAGCAAGCAATACGGAACTCAGCAAGCGACCTGGATAGTAGAGAGATGTAAGTATAGCCTGTGTCTATTAGGCGAGTATCAAATGCGCAACTTTTCTAGATTGGATTGGATTTGGCGATGCAATTGGAGATGGGATGGGATGGGATGGATAAAGATGGGGATGTGGATGGATGGATGGATGGATGGATGGAGTTGAACTGGTAGTGTAGATAGATAGATAGGTAGTTGGAAGAGAGAAAAAGGGAAATGTAGGCAAAGCTAGCTCGGGATTGTAGACGGGCTGACTGCTCGATGCGGACGAGCCTCGGAATATGAGAATGAATCGAGTGATGGCATTTCAGCAGGGCCAGGCATGTTGACTGACGTTTCCACGGCGTTGCGCGCGCGTTGCTACGGCGACATCCAGCGACATACCCGCTCCGACGAAGTTTCCCCCCTGTAATAGACCCTGTAACAACTCCACTGTCGTGAACCCGCCTCCACTAAACCCACTAACCCTCTTCTGTCTTCAGGCCTTTCTCCAAGTGGCTCCAGTGGCTCTTCAGCGCCCTCTTCAGCGCCCTTTCCAGCGCCTCGGTTGCTGCCCACGACACCTCTCCACCTCGATCAGGCCTAGCCCAGGCGCCACTGACAATTGTACATGGCGCTAAACGGCCCGCTAAAAGCGCTGCGAACTGCCTAACTGCCTACCGCAAGCTTGGCACACGCATTCCCGTCTTCCAGTGTTGTTCTTTTGCCATGTTCGTGGATTCTTTTTTTATTTTATTTTCCGCTCTGTCTCGAACACAGTAATTCTATCGAGTCCATAGTGTACGAATAGTTCCGTCTATCATTCGAGAAGCACAGTGGCGAGAGTGGCAATGTCTGACTACTACTATGTACGTACAATGACTGACTTGTTCTTGTAAATAATGACATGGTGATGGCCTCTTCTCGCCGTAACCAAGCTCAGTAGAAGACGACGATACCTATACTTGTCTCAGATACCAATGCAAATATCTTACCTAGGTGCCCTGCAACGGGAGGTTTAGATCATGTCGGCACATCTGTTGATCGATCTACACTGCAGCACGCTGCACGACCTGACTACCGGTACCTATGCGCGTCTACTACGAATCGCACATTACCTATCGAGCTTCTCTCACCTGAATATAAATAGTACTGTAGCTCTAAGTAAGCAAGTATTACGTAGTTCTGGGCTAACCTGTACTGTTCATCTTCTAGAATACAGTATAGAAAGAGAAAGGTACAGGCAACGAGTCTTACATCAGCCTGTCTCGGCATCATGGCCACAACTATTGAAAAGCCCGGCTCCTTGTTTATCTCATGATTTATACTCACCACGACCCAAACCCAAGTGTTTCAGGTTTCGCCTCATCTCCGGACTGTCGGCGTCCTGTCAGCGCTAAGAATACATCGTCCCAGCAGCACAGTGTTTTGTCATTGATAGACCTTTGAATACGCCATCGTCCCATCTTTTCATTTTTCAGCTAGGTTAGGTATCTAGTGTAGACTGCCTTGAAGGCCCTTGCGGCTATGTCGTCCAGGGCACGGAGCCGCCGGTACGACATGCAATCAAATTTAGACGCCGTGTGGAGGGAACGATACGGTGCCTTGGTACTGGATTCTTTTGGGAACCTTTAGCGTACAGTCCAATGACACGGAACTTCGGAATCTGGAACCTAGTGTAATGAGATTGTGGACTTTTTGAGCAAACTGAATTGCTCCATGAAAAGTGCAGTATGCTCTTTTATGTGTCGAGATACTGTGCTGCACAGATTAAAGAATTATTATGTAGCTACAAGTATGCGATTCATGCTGGCCTATGACAACAGCACAATTCGGCATCATTTAGACTAAAGTTACCTAAAACTACCTAACCTCAAACTATTCACAGCCAATCATGCGAGGTCAACAGCCGTGAGGGGAAGGTGAGGGAGTGGATTCCGAATTCCCTCACCTGTCGAAGTGAAGAAGACCATCCCTCGATACATCCAATGTTAGGTAATTAATTAACTTGTGCAAAACCATACAAAACCTATCAGCCCATACTGCCTCGTGATCTTATTGATTGATACCTTGGGGAAATCCTCGCATCAACGACCATGCAATCAGAACAGCCATGGCACACAGCTTTTCCTGCCCCGAAAACTACCCAGCCGGGGTCGCTTTCGCGGGATGAAGTCCTAGAGAAGCTACGCGCAGGTGGTGCCGGACGTGACTTTATAGTTGTCGATGTTCGCCGCAACGATTACGAGGTGCGTCTATGATCGCTCTCCAAGACTATCTATCCATTTACACACCGAACTCAGGGCGGCACGGTCCGCGGGGCCATCAATCTCCCCGCGCAATCACTCTACCCGACTATTCCTACCCTCTACAAATTATTCAAGAGTGCTGGCGTTGAATACATTATCTGGTTCTGCGGTTAGTCGTCACCAGCGCAAACCAGTACTTCATTAAGACTGAGATCTTTTTTTCCCTTAGGCTCGTCACAGGGTCGTGGGACTCGCGCCGCGGGTTGGTTCAATGATCATATTCAGGAACAAGGGGACGCGAACATGAAAAGCGTGATCCTCACGGGCGGCATCAAAGGTTGGGCTAATGCTGGTGAGGAATACGTTGAGTTCATGGATGGCTACGTACCAGAGTACTGGACTCAATTCAAATGAGCATAAAACAAAAACGTATCAAAGGCTATTGTTTTCTCCGGAGCACAATTTCTTTCACATAATTATTGAATACTTGTTGAGCCAAGGAAGATTGAAGTGAAAAGACTGAACAAGACCTATGTTCTCCTCGTGAAAGGTAAACAAGCAAATGAACACAAAGACAGCAACAATGCCTTGAATTGCAAAGTCCGTTTTCTTTGAAGACTTGATATAGAGTTTCTCTTTGGAGTGAGTAGCAAGTGATATATAAAGTGTTGTAATTTCTACATGATCTGATACGTGATACTACATCCAAACAACACAAGTAATCCAACTCGAGACTGCGAACATCAACAACCATTAACTACACGAACGTCAAATCTACGAAGATAACTCAGCACCGCTCCAACAACATGTCCAACATGGAGTTCATTGACCCGCAACTCATCAGTGACAGCCCCGTCACCCCATCGCCCTCTCAAATGGGAGAGGAGCAGGCAGAGTTTTCCTTCACAGACTTCCCGTTCCATTACGATTACACTAACAATGGCATGCCGCAGTACTACTCTCCGTACGCAGAGCCATACCCCTCGGGTCCTCTCGAGCCCAATTATCAACCGGGGTATTTCCTCGACCCGCAGCTCCCGAACTACCCCCCCTTCGCAGCCTCAGAGTATCCGTACTACAGCCAATACGTGAGCGCCGCAACGCAGACAGACATCGAAGCACCCCTCTCACCCGTGCAAGACGTTGACTTGAAATCTGACGGCGTGTTACGTAGTACATACTCCCTCCGCAACCGCGTAGTCCATGTCTCTCTCTCCTCACGCGTCGCCCGCGAACAGGAAAAATCCCGCGCAAAAGCCGCGCGGGAAAAAGCCCTCCGCAAGTCCAGATTCCGCGCCCATTTGTCCTCGCCCTCATTCTTCCAGCCCGAGCAACTGACGTCTCCCCTGAGCATCATGTCTCGCACAATGCCATCTTTCACACCCGTCGATCTCGAATCCTTCGTGTCCCGCGGCGCCGACGGGCGCATCACGCGGGGGAAGATCAGCCGTCCGTTGAACCCGTTCATGCTGTACCGCGTGGCGTACGGGAAGGCGGCGTATTGTTTGCTCCCCGTGAGTCAGAATGCGCAGGTCTCGAGGATCGTGGGCGCGAGCTGGAAGATGGAGGATGTGAGCGTGCGGCGGTATTTCAGTGAGCTGGCGGCGCGGGAGAAGGAGAATCATAGGCGCTTGTTCCCCCGGTATAAGTATAGTTTCAGGAAGACTGACAATGTAAAGGCGCGGTCTCCGTTGCCTAAATTTGAAGAGGCTGATGGGAGTTATGGCACTGATAGTACTGATGGTGCTGATAGTGATGAGGGATCGGAGTACGAGGATTGCATCGTTGCGAGGTCTTGCTGAGTCTTGCCTTTGGGTGGGATATTGCAGTAAGATGGGTGTAATTAGATATTGAGAGTTTTGGATTCACTAGTTGTTTGTTTACATTAGAAGATGGAAAACATAGGTTCTAAATACACGACAAATTCATGAAATTCTTAGTACCATACACATGCCCTTGCTTTGTTAATATAGATAATCTGTGCTCTTTATAAATGAAAGTTTATCCGTATTTCACAATTGATGTGTTAAACCATTCTTAAGCATTTATTTATAAAGGGCGGGATATAAAAGCTAACGGAATGAGCGCTTTATCTTTTTATTTTTTAACAGCTAGTAAAGAAGAGACTAGTTTGATTATAAATATTGCTACGGCTACTATACCTATGGTACATCATTTCGTACTCAGCAAGATAATGCACCGTCATCCTCATTGTTTTGGGCACAATGATATTTAATATACTATAACGTTTCACTACTATTCATGGTGCATACCATGTATGTCTTGCTTAGGGCAAGGAAACAAGTGTGTATAATAAACTCTGTTTAGGCCTTTAAGTCATTTATGCTAGCGTGGCCAAATTGGATCCCTCTAACTGAATACTCATTGGCTCATAGCGAAATGAAGAATATATGTATTTATATATCGCTCCGCGATTCTTACCCTTTAAGGTTTCATCATTACATCTCCGGGCCGCGATAACTGAATATCCACAAGGTTCATACGTCTGGGACTCATCTGATAGGTTTACCAAGATAGGTACATGAAGTCAACAGCGTGATGTTGTGAGGTTGAAAGGCGGCTGATAGCCTATTTCACACACCCGTCCCACCGAGTTGCTTATCTATCCTAAGGCTGCCCATTTAGCTCTGCTCTTTTGAAGCGTTCCCTTAGCAATAACCTCATTATGATATTACCAGAAAAGTAATACTAATTTTTTTTTCTTTTTCATTGTATGCTAATTACCCTTATTCCAAGATGCCAGCAATGCCGGATAAGGTGGCATATAATTTTCATTGCTGCGCAAGGGTCTTTCTAAATTTCTTAAGCGGAATTAAAGCTGTAATTCTATTCTGAGAGGGTTTCTTTTGTTGTCTTACATCCTTGTAATTAGCTGCGCTACACTGGTCTGTTATACACTATTTTCCTGGGTGCCTGTTCTGGGATGACGCTCATATAATCTCATGGAATGATAAGCTGACTGAGTTTTTCGTGTGTTCTTTCCGTTCGAATTGTTGACTCAAGGACTCTCTCTTCTGATCAGAACTAGCTTCCCAAATCATTGGCTAAGGAGTAGATTCATCAACCCTTCTGTGTTTCTCCCTTATTTTGTTGCTGCTGCAAGGACCTCTGTCAGCAACACGATTAATAACCCCTTCGTATATTCTCCTTATTGTACTTCTTCCGTGAGAACTTGATCTGTTATTAAGGCTTGTCGACCTGTTGGGCAAGGAGGCAGGTCATGATGTCTGCTGCGCCCACTCCTTGTCGTGCTGCTTCCATTAGCACCGTCTCTGTGACAGCGGCTTTATCGCCCTGACGGCGAAGAAGCAAGGCGAGTAGCTCTACTAGGTCTGGTATGCTCCGGCCAGAGCATATTGCTTTGATAAGAACTCTTTCGTTAATCATGGTTTTCTCAGCTTTTCCAACAAGGAAGGTCATTATTTCGATGTCGAAAAGCTTGTTTCCAGCTGCTTCTTCGAGAGCCGCTTCAGTGATCTGGACCTCGTTCCCCTTCTGGCGAAGAAGTAATCTCATCAGCTCTACATCATGCTCCATCGCGACCTCAAGGATATCATTTTGTGTGATGCTGAGGCCGTCACTTTTGTGACCGAGAATTCTCCCTATTATCGCCAAGCGTCGGACTGTACCTTCACCATGAAGATCTGTAGCTTTCAGTACATCAGGAAGCTCTATTCCCAATTCCTTCTCATAACAGTTGATTGCTCTTAGAAGCAATTCACACGCATCCGTTTCTTCATTCAAGTCCAAGTGTACCAAACCCGTGATATGGAGCCTCGCCGCCTCACCTGAGTGATTTCGGGGCTTACTATTTAAGCGATCAATTACTCGATGCTGTAGAAACTCGTAGTTCTCGCAGTTGTCTGGAACTATCAAGGGAGCATTCCAATCCCAAAGAAGCAGGAGGTCCACAGGAGAGCCTTGCTCAGGTATTATACGGTCTCGTAGCATATCGAATGGTATCGTAGAATTTCCGCCCCCAGTATTCGTCAGAGCGACAGTAATCAGCTCGCAATAATCCTTATACATTCGGATGATTGTTGGCTCGGATGCTCCTTCCAAGAAACAAATAATATCCCCCTGGCGTAGAGGCCTGGGAAGGGGTTTAAATGAATAATCAAAGAACATAGGACCAGGGGCTGTCCAAATATAGTTCTTGGGTAAATATTTTGAAATCTTGAGGCGTTTTGAGAACACAGTGCTCAAAGACAGAAGGGTTTTCCCACTCGATCCAATGTTATTTCCAGTTGAATGCCCCGTTACTCTGCCGACAATATAGCCCTTGGTCCTGATCAGTGCAACCTCTTCTTCGTCCCAAGTGTCTACGAATGTTTCTTGGCCAAAAACAAACTGAACGAGCTGACGAAAGAGGTGTCCCCATGAGATCGTGTAGTTAACCGATAGGCTATGTGGGCTGTAAATGTCAGAACTCATTCCGAGCAAGGCATAGACCTTGTCTCGGCGGTCGGTGGCTTTTCGGGTATAATAGAGATCAATTAGTTGACCGAGAGGTGCCATATCGAGGGAAAACCTGTTCATGCGAGGACTGACATATTTGGGTCGGAAGAGCAAGTCCTCGAGCAGATAAGTCAGAGAATGGACTAGATGTTGCGTGTTATAGTCCTTCAAGGCGACATTAACGGCTAGTAAGCCTAAGTAAAACGCGTAACCCTCAATTTCGTTGCTCCAAGTCATGACGAGGATTTGCCGGGCTGCAGATATCTCCTGGAGTACCTAAAGCAAAACTGTTAATAGTATCCACAGACTTCTTTGATTAGCTATTCTCTTACCCAGACTCGCTGGAACCATGAGCGCTGCAGAAATTCGAGAATTTCTCTCTGGGCTGCTTGATCGAGTACTTTATCGACTTGACGAGAATTGGTGGGCTGCTTCTGTGCAGCAACGCGTAACGCTTCCAGTGCTTGGTCGCCATTGGTTATGGTTCCTCCGTCGAGTTCGCAACTACCTCCTTGTGGTTCCTCAAGCCAGACAGTCACACGGGTTGCTTTCGCATATACCATTGCCATCATTTGAACCTGAGAGGCACGCTCCGCCAAATCATTTTGGTTGATGCAAATACCATCAGCCCAGATGATTCGTGGAAAGGTGCAATCGCGGAGACGTAACAGGACCGCGTGAAGATTTTGCGTGATGGGAATGAAACCCCTTTCCGTATAGACTTTGTAAGCTTTCTCAGATGAGCCCCAAACGTAAGATATAGCTTCATAGAGATGGGGCCCTGCCCCTGGGTCTGCGTCAAGAATAGAGTGATCGATGAGTTGACATTGTATCGGGGCAGATTTATCCGGATGTGGCATGAGTTGAAGTACTCGGATATAACCATTTGCCAAAGGGTTGAAGTGATACATAGTCGGAGAACCAGATGTTGGCGGCATGGATGATGCACGTTCCACAGTTCTTGCCTTCATGGTCGTTCGTGACTCGATAGCGTTTGTTTTAGTATTGTCTTGCAGCTCCCAATCGTCACCTTGTGAATCGCCATGCCTCCCCCGTTTCTCAGAAGCGTTTGATTGTAATTCGCTCATGGTGTTGATTAAATATGATCAAATGACGCTGCCGAAAAAGAACATAATAAAGTTGTCGATGGTGTATGAGTTTAGTTGCAATATTCAGAATAAGTTCCATACTTGTGAATACAGTGAAGTATGAGCAGGTGTAAAGTTGCCTGATCTGCTCATATGCAAGCTTGCGATCGTACATATAACAGCAGCGGGGAAAGATCCTAAGTATGTGTATTTGTTGGGCTGACCTGCAGGTACTTTGGCACGTTTGAATACTACCTACGAAGCTTTATATAGAAGTGATCAAATAAAGTGAAGGTAAACCACCTCTTGCTACTCTAGAGGGTAGAACATTTAGAAGTGAAAAGATTCAAGAATAATCATAGTTGAACTGTGATTGTTCGCGGCCTAGCCGCTGCCAACCTGGTGCCCTTGAAGTGTCAATATACGGGACTTTCAAGGTCAAGTGGAGGTACCCTCAGTTTAGTAGTGGAGGAGCCATCCTTACTATACCTAGTTGGTATACTCTAGATATTCATAGCAGAGAGGCGAAAGAGGTAACCTCCGGCTGCCGGATCGATAAGGGATATTGGACAGTAGGATGCTCAATATAACTTGGTAGCTAAGTAGTTTAGAGTTGGTTCCCGCCCCAACGTCTACCAAGACCAACTCGTCGTGTTCCAAAACAAGGGTTGGGAATAGGGCGAAGCTATTCACAATCTCATAACCTGTCGTGGCTGCCAAGACTCGACCGATCTTCCTGACCTTCAAGTTCCAGCGGTTTGACTCATATTAGTGAGAGATAAATTGCCTCATGTCGGTGTGATTGAGACTGTCCTAGCTATGACGAAACCTGCCCTGCATCCCAAAAGCGTGCAAGGGTTTTTGGCGCGTTCAGCGCCTGTAACAGGGTCTGCGCCTCTCCGCATCAACAAGGGCAATTTAAGTATATTTAGTCTCGAAGAATGTTACTTATGTGTAACAGTCATGCACAGTGAAAGTTGCACGACGCCTAAATTTATCCGTGACTGTATCGAGACTCATTCTAAAGTCAAAGTTCTCCGTAGTTGACACGATGAAAGACATTCGCAACCTTTCGATTCTTTGCAGATGCGATGAGGAGTTCTTCTTATGTAAGCTCACCAATCTCCACCCACTATGCAAAATGGGGCTGAAACTACTGTACTTAAGCAGGTAATCTTCAACAAGCTCACGCGAAGAAAGTAGAATGACTTCATCTTATCGCTCGATGTTCCATACTTTACTTAACTCACAGCGCATCAAAGTGAAATAGGCCATGATAGAAACGCCGAAAAAGACAAGACCACACTTCTCGGGATAAAGCGGTGAGAAAAGACGCGGTCAGATGACGGGTCATGAGATGCGGCAATTTTTCCTCCGGCGCTGATTTGATTGACCGACGGACAATCAACTAACCTGCGTGGCTTGGGATGAAGCGTGCGATGTGGTAACAATTATGTGTTGATTATGTGTTGGGAAGCTGGCAACGCCGGCAAGTTTGGCTCGGGGCCCGGAGGTTTGTCACTTAGGGGGAAAGCGTTGTCAGCGCGCGCGAGGGCGTTTATCACTTAGGGGGAAAGCGCTGTTAGGAGATATGTCACTTAGAGGGAAAGCTTCGGGTCGACGCGGCCTCTTTATTTTTCCCTTTCGTGAGACGCTCTGCATAGTTCGGAGTCATAGTAATAATGGCCTCTGGTCCCCCACATTTCTCCTGAATCCGGCGAACTGAGCTGAGTCGAAGGGACATGACGGCGAGATGCGTAGAAGACGCGGCACGAACATGAGTGACAGAATGCTACGTAATTTAACTGTAGTTAAGTGGTATATATCTGTTATATATCTTGTCTATTTCGCAACCGAGTTAGGTCATTCAGGGGTCTGTTTACCTACCTACACATCTCCCTATTTAAGTACTTAAAGGTAGCGTCTCGTCCAGGTGAAATGCTTCCGGTCCTTGGGTTGCATCGTCACCGGCAATTGGAGCCAGACAGACACACTATCCACGACGCTAAACACTGTGAGACTTAGACCTTGGAGCCCTTGGAGTGGGGTAAGAAGCACAGAACAAATAGGAGTAAGACATAAGCCAAGGGCATTGGCACCAGCAAGCGAATGATAGCTGTCGGGTTGTCTGGTTTTGGCAAGTCTACGGCAGAGATACCTAGGCGAAGTAAGTATCCAGTTGGAAGCTTTTCTGCTGTACTTAGCCGGGAGGCCGCCATGCCCTGTATCCCGGGCCTCTCTGTGCGTCGTTGCGCCCGATCGTTACGCGTTGCCGCATGTGCCGCCCTAAGCCGAGCTTACCAACGACAGGCTGCTGACTGACTCTACCTGCTACTTCGTAAGTAAGTATCCATGGTGCTACGCATCAGATATTAGATGGAGATGCTAGGAACTTCCCGTATCTTTACGTGTCCATCGAGCTTCCTGATTGATACCATCACGGACGAGTTGGAGAAAGGATGGAGGGCCTCGGTTGGGGTTCATTACCTGCCTTCCCGAACCCCAGCGGGACAGCGGATAGAATGCTTCTAGAACAAGAGGAACACTAGGGAAAATACAGTAGAGCCGTGTCAAAAGAGGCGCGAGCTGCAACTGCACGTCCAGGGGGGACCCTGGGATCTGCATTATCAGATTCAACTAATAACCTTGGAAAGGCGCCAGTGGGCAAAAGCCAACGTGGGATGGGAAGGTCGATTAGTCGATCGGCTTGTCGACGGGGAGAGCTTCAAGACGTCAGTCGTCGGTCAGACAGACTACCAGCCAGCCAGCCAGCCAGTCAATCAGTCAGTCCGTGACTCGGCTCTTTGTAGGTACTTAAATAGCGCTGTCCCTAGCGACAGAATTTAGCCAACAGTAGAAGCAGAACAGCTCTCTCTCTCTCTTCATTCTTTCACTCTTTATTTAAGACCATTGATTTGTCCCGGCTCTATCCAGTCCTGTCCTTCCTGTCTGCTCTGCTCTGTTCTGTATAGCAACCCAACGGCGTTACTTAGTATTCAGGCTACATTGGTCTTCTATTGCCCTATTTCCCCACGTCGCCCGACACAGCATCTACCAAGAATGAACACCTCCATGGTGAAATCCAAGTTCCTCTCCAACCCGGAGGACATTGGAGTGGTGGCCGTCGGCTTTAGTGGAGGCCAGGTACGAAAATTTGCTACCGATGAATGCTTGTGGCTCTACTGACAGGCACTGTTCTCCAGGGCAAATCCGGCGTGGACGCCGCTCCCTCGGCCCTCATTGAATCCGGCCTCCTCGCCCAACTGCAGAATGAGCTCAACTACAAGCTCCACGGCGACGACAGAGTCAATGCCTACAACGACCTGGTGCCCAAAGAGGACCCGCCCTACCGCAACATGAAGAACCCTGGCACCGTGAGCGCCGTGACGCAGCGACTCAGCGAGCAGGTGTATTCGCACGCTAAAGAGGGCAGGATGGTGCTGACGCTCGGCGGCGACCACTCGATCGCCATCGGCACCATCGCGGGCACAGCCAAGGCCATCAGGGAGAGGCTAGGGCGCGAGATCGCCGTCATCTGGGTCGATGCACACGCCGACATCAACACGCCCGAGACGAGCGACTCGGGCAACATCCACGGCATGCCCGTGGCCTTCGTGTCGGGCCTCGCCAAGGAGGAGAAGCCCGAGTACTTCGGCTGGCTCAAGTCGGAGCACATGCTCAACGTCAGCAAGCTCGTCTACATTGGCCTGCGGGATGTGGACGCCGGCGAGAAGAAAATTCTACGGGAGAACGGCATCAGGGCATTCAGCATGTTTGACATTGATCGGTAGGTCACCCCCCCTTGTTTGCATATATATGCGGGATGGGAAGCAGGAAAAAAAAAAGAAAAAAGCTAACATGGGATGCTACATAGTCACGGTATTGGACGTGTCGTCGAGATGGCGCTCGCTCATATCGGCACCGATACACCCATTCACCTCTCGTTCGACGTCGATGCACTCGACCCCATGTGGGCGCCCAGCACCGGAACTCCAGTTCGAGGAGGCTTGACGCTGCGAGAGGGCGATTTCATCTGCGAGAGCGTCCACCTAACTGGAAACCTGGTGGCAGTGGACCTGGTCGAGGTCAACCCGAGTCTCGCAGCAGACCGCGAGGCCGAGGCGAACGAGACCATCAGGGCCGGATGTTCGCTCGTACGGTGTGCACTCGGAGAGTCGCTGCTGTAAAAAGCAGTCGTAAGGGGGTGGGTGAAGCTCGTCGACCCATTTTCATCGGTAGGTAGGGTTGGGGAAAGGGGGGGCATTTCCAGGCAGGCTTTATAGACATTCAGGCGTTTATGATGGAAAACTGGTCACGAACATAGCTGGGAGACACGGCTGTTGGAGTATATTTTACGCTGAAGCGTACGATGAACGGTTAATCGACCGATGACCTGGGCGACCAGGCAGATCTGGGGGCAGACTGAATCTCGCTACTCGTACCGGCGATGCCACGGCGGTACTCAAGAGATACATACCTATTGAGTGTGCAACCGAATTGATTGTTAAACACACCTGCTGCCATCCGCGTCTTTTCTCGTGATCTACCGTTTGTGACAGCAATGAATGGACCAGCCAGTCCACTTACGATGGCCATGGTTGTATGATGGAGGAATTTACACATGGTAGGTAGATCTTGAGAGAAGCCGCACGTAAGCCCTACAAGGCTTCACTAAAAGCGCGATTCGGGTCATTTACAGGGGGGTCCTACAGGGCCTACAGCCTTAACCGGCCCCCCGCTGCAGCAATCCCCCGGGCCGTCGCCTAGGTATCTCCCTAAGGCAGGTCAGCAAGCTACGGGCAGATACCCACATCATCGTCAGTGGCTTTGGGTTATGCTGGTTGGGCGATCGATTTCGCGACAAATGCGCTCGGATTCGCTCCATCTGCATCATCATTCCCACCCAACCGGGTTCGTCGGGTCTCTGCTCCCCAACACCTTCACCACACTCCAATCGACGAGTTCGTCATCACGAGCCCTCTGCTCCGCCACTGCGCGACAACACTCGAGAGTAACCAAGCAGGCAGGCAAGCAGGCAGGGTTCTCGTTGCTTGCTTGCTTTGCCCGTGGCACCACCGAGCAACAAACCAATCGGCGCACGCGCGTTTGTTTCCTCTCTGCGTTGGCAAATTGGGCGCGCCCGCCCTGTACCATCACCGGTGCTCCCTGCGTCGCTATTGGGCTCCCTGGATGAGGCGGTCAAGTGACAGCGTCGACACCGACGGGGGGAATTCGTTCGTTTGTCCTTGAATCAAGATCGATCTACATTCTACGATATTTAGAGCCTCACTCGGTCCGCTTTCGATACCTTGCGCCCATTAAGCATTCCGCCGTCTATAATACAGCGACATAAGGACGCACTTGCCAAGCATTTACATACTTCTCAAAGGGTTGGAGATTGGACGATTTTATTCTTGGAATAGCTTGGGAGTTGTACCCGTGCTTGAACAGCTTGGAAAGAGAGCTTATAAGAGCTAGGGGATCTGCAAACGGACTGTTGGGCAGCCATTAGAGCGCGCAACGAACGACACCCAGGAGCCGCAATTCTACTTCGATAACACGCGCTATTGTTGCTTGGACTGGGAATATTGTCAAGATGGCTGCATCCGCGACGACGGGGGGTTCGTACGTGTACGAACGGCGCATCGCCCGCATCCACCGCTACCACTGGCCCGCCATACAACTTAACGTCTGGATGCTAGTCATGCTCGCAGCATCGTTCCTCATCATTGGTGTTTTCGGCTCGTTCATCGACATACAGCAGCAGTTGGACCTCTTCGTGCCTTGGTAGGGTCATCCCTTTCTGTCCTACATCCCTCCCTTCCCTCTCCCTAGCTACGAACACCCCCTACGGACACCCCTCTCTTTAACAAGCCCCCAGCGAGAACCATATCCCATCGGCACTGATCACTAACACAAGAGAACAGGTATTTCGCCTACTACATCACAGTCGCCGGATTAACCGTAGGCTTCATCGTCCTATTACTCTGGTTAATAGCGCAGCGGCGCTTATTACCTGCCATCGTCATCATCGGCGCCTTCGTGCTCTTCGTGCTGTGGCTCGTGGGGCTGATCGTGATCAGCATCGAGCTCTGGGGCCCCGCGGGCTCCGTCAGCGCGAATTGCGAGAACTTGGTCTGGAACAATGTCCAGACTGGCAATAACGAGGCTACGCTGGCGTGGTTGGAGCAAAGGTCGATATGTAAGTTACACATAACCTCTTAATTCCCAATCTAGGCCTACATTGCACACCCATTTGATGTGGACTTCATACCTAAGGTTGAGATATCAACGGTGAGCTTAAGCAATTGCTAATGCGCCATTTGCGTTTATTACAGGTCAGCAGTGGCAGTCCGTCTTCGCCTTTGGTGTAATAGGGAATATTTTCTTGCTTTGGATCATCGTGATGGCCGTCCAAGTCTTTTACGACGACACGTAGCGGATCCGTGCCACTATGGCACATAGTCGGCCTACGATTTTCACACCCAATTTTGGATTTTTTGGGTTAATTACTCCGTTTGCTTCTTATTGGAAGGTGTATGCCATGTATGATTTGGAACGACCTGAATTTCTGCATCTCGGTTACACTACGGGCATATTCTGGCGTTGGGTGTTATACGGGTCGAGCGGCGGTACAACTTTTACAATGTGGATTTCTGGTTTATTTGGGGAAGATGGGGACATTGAGATACCAACAGGCTAGATAGAGACACGTGCTTGATGCTGCAGATGATTATGTATTTTACAATGTGTGCTGTATTTTACTTATTAATTGTGCCGATGGCAGTATTGTTACAGGTGAAGGACGTTCTCTATGGCCGATATCACAGCGAGAAAACCCATAAGTCAGTCAGTCTGACACCAACACATATCATACCCCTCAACCACTTATTCAGATAGCTTGCCGGGAACTTTCTTGCTACACATATATAACGAATTAGCCATATCCATTCATCTCTCACCATGAAGTATAACCCGGTATGTTTTACTTCTCTCCTCTCCCAGGGAAGACCACATGAGAATACCTCAACTTACCCCGTCGCATTCTCGAACCCCTGGCGCGCTGTATCCGTCATCTGCTCGCGCTGGTCGGCTGACAACTTGTCGCCCATATACTTCTTGTTGATATACTCGGCGCCTACAAACACGCGACTTCGTTAATTGGGTTTCTTAATCACCTTATTTGAGGAGAAAAGAAAGAAGAAAGCAGATGAAATAATAGGAAAACATACCTTTGTCGCCGTAATCCTGCCCCTCCTTCGCTGCGCCGGGACCAGATTCATTCGCCTTGTCACCCTTTCCGACGACTTTCTTGAGAGTGTCCATTGCGATGTGATATATGTGATCAGAATGCGTTTCCAGGTATTTGTTTGTATAAGTGTAGATAAACGGAACGAAGAATGCGATGGGGAGAAATAAGTGATCCTAACGCCGTAAAGAGGAATCCGAGCAACGGGGGTTTTAAATACTTATAGCAATCCCCTGGACCTCGATAGGTAGGCAGATAGATAGATGATAACTGTGTATGCTGTCATAGTTATGTGAGCACCTATTCTCTCTTTTTCAGTTTCATCCTATTGATCTCTGTACGGCCATACCTACCTACCTACCTACCAAAGTCCATCTTCCACCCGTCCTAGCACGTGTTAAGTATGACGTTCTTCATTTCATCTCTCCATCATTCACCTCACTCTCTATTCCACCATCTCAGTCCCCCCTCTTCTCCTCCCCGAAGTATCATACATAGCTAGTAGACGGTCTAAAGCAAATGACATCACCAGCGATCATCTTCATGGCGTTTCCCTACCATATACCGCCAATAGTGAGGTCATGGGCCGTATATATATCGAACCACCTGCATCATCGCCGAGTTTATTCATTTAGTAGGTAGGTAGGTGGGTATGTAACACTTTGAATTCAGTTGGTACCCAGGGTAGTTCCAAGAAAGAAGCAGCGCTTGTAGCCTGCGACTCTGATGGAGGGGAGATACGTATTCGAGAAGATATTTGAGCAAGAGAAGCTTTATGCCCATCAATCTCATCTCGCCGCCCATATTCATTAGATATCATCCAGGCCTCAAAGACCTAACACGTAACAATTTGAACAACAATGTAGGTTTCTAGCAATTTTTGGTACATAGGTGGGTATATGATACACAGTATCGATGCACTCAGCTCAGCCCTTCCTCCGTTCCGTCAAAAGCAGAGGAAAGGTATGTAGGTATGTGTAGGTATGTATGCATGTAAATATGTACACGGCGTGAAAATCTGACACTTTCTGTTCTGCAATGCAATGTAATGCAATGCATCATGCGGCGCGTCATCAACGCCAGCCAGGGGTATGTATGTATATATATATGATACCAGCGAACTTCCCCCCGAGAAATTCGCCCATGCCAAAACGATAACGCAAAAAAAGAAACAACAACAATAACAACGCCATGGCCATTGAATACACCTGTTTCATGCAATAGCGGTCCCTATTTCCCTGATCTTGCGATAAGATACGCGCCTTTCTAAGGCGCATGAATCTCATCATGCTCATGATTTCGATTTCAAGTCTTCAACCCACCCCATACTCTCTCGTCGATCATCAGAGAGTCGGGCGTACTCGAGCAGTAGGCGGAGGACATATATCTGCATGTCTTCTTTCCTGAGGACGCGCTCAGCCCATGCCTTGCCGTCCATGGCGATCTTCTTAGCGGCTTCGTCGTGTCCCGGCATGACCTTGCCATATCCTAAAAAGTACTCCATGATCCCGTAGTAGTCGCCGAAGCGGCTGTCCATGGGCACAAAATGTTTCCACGCGATCAGCCGGCTATCGTGCCATTCGTGCCACATGGTGCTTTTGATGGGGACCCCTGTGCTGCGGAGAAAGCCGAGATACCGGCCGGAAAAGGAATTGCCGTCGATATCGGGGAGGTATTTGTATGTGAACTGCTCTGCTAGATCAACGCCGTCAATCACCTCAAAATGAGGTGTGGTATAGGGACAAGTTTTGTCCTCTTCCTCTTCATCATCATCGGACTTTGGTGGTTTTGAGTCGGCATCGCACATCAGATCAGTGAAACCAACATCAGCCCATTCAGATACCCACTCCCCCAAACGCTTTTCTTTGCTTGCCATAATGCCGTAAGCAGCCGAGGGTAGTTCAAAATTCACCGGCGGTTCGACGCCAGCTTCGGCAAGGGCAAGTTTTGTTCCGTTATTCATGGCCACAAAACGGTGTCGTTGGAAACCTCGCCAATTCGACTCCTTATTCAACCCCCCCGTGGCGACCCCACGCCATATGAGTGGACCGTACTTGTCCTCCCATTCAGAGCCTTGGAACCCCCCACCGGTAAACCTATCCTCTTCATTCCAGTACATAGGCGCGGGCAAGAGAATTTCATTGTTCGTAGCTAGCTTACTGCCACCGAAGAGAGGGAAGAGTACTCGAGTGGAACGGGTGGATAGAGGATGAATGAAGATTCCCTGAAGACCCTGTAGGTCGGGCTGATGACAGAATTCGGTCGAAAGTGTGTAGTTTGACACGTATCCTTGATATTGATGAGGTGTGGCCCATTCGGGAGAGAACTTGGGCGTATCATCGTAAGAACCTACAATACTTAACCGACGAGCTGGGCTGTCCGGGGGACAACCGCGACGCGCAATCAACCAAAATGGACCTGTGGGGGGTTAGTGTGTCTTGCTGGCACGTATTATTGAACCATGGAGAAGTAGCTTACTTGTTTCCTCCCACTTCTTTTTCCTCGTGGTGGGCTTCTCATAGCCCTCCTCAGGGTCGGGCCGGTCCTGGAAGGTTGATACAACCTTGTTTGTTGGGGTCAGTTTCCGAGTACGCTCGGCCTTTTTCATGTACGTCGCGACCTCTTCCCATGGTACCACCAATCGAGGTTCATCCATGGCGTTGAGGGCAACGTCCATATCGGGTAATAGATGCTCAATAGTCTTGAACATCTTCAACCAGATCTGTGTCCAAAACCAGTCGCTCTTCGCGCTTGCATTATGATTGCGAATATTGATGGTCATTTCAAAGTCCCATGATTCTTTGCGGATGATGTTGGGGTCGAGACCCCAGAAGGGATTGAGATCGTGGTATATGCGGTCAAAGAAGTCCTCGACTATGATGGCATTGTTTTCCTGGGCGAACTCGAACCACTTATCGAACCCGGGAGGTGGATGTCTGCCACGGCGCTCGCGATAGGCCTTGGCGGCCCCAGCGAGAGTTGTGGACTCTTTGGCGAGGACCTCTTTGAAATTCTTGTCTGCGAGTCTTATTAACTCATCTATAGGATGATCGGCAACGGCATTCGAGCTCGAGTGTCCTTTCGATTTCGCAGGCGTAGAATCGTCATCGTCGTCTTTGCTGGTACCTCCACTAGAACCACTTTTCGTTTGTCCGGGTTTGTCCTGTTCTTTGGCAGAACCACTCTTCCCTTTATCTATCTTCCCTAGGCTATCGTCCTTATTGCTAGATTCGCCCTTCGTTTTGCTATTTTGGCCTATGGGTTTCTCGACCGGGCTCTCTTCTTCCTTCTCTGCCTTGACCGCCTCAATATCTTGAATTTTCGTCCCCGCCTCCAAGTTAGACGAAGGTGGCGATGGTGGGTGTTCTATTGGCACTTGATCGGTATCGAGGATAAGAGTATCGTGGCTCTGGGGATGGGAGATATCGGGGACGGGCGAGCGGTAGTTAGAACCAGTGAAAAAATAGTAAAAAATGCATGTCACAAGCACAACAGGAATGAGATAGCGTATCACGTGCGATGGTCGCCGTGGCGGGAAAGCAGGCGACCGCATGATGAAGCGACGATATGGCCACAGCCGGTGGTTTGACGATTCGGGCGACGGGGTGTGTCAGCGCTTAAAAGCGCGTCGGACGTCAGGTCGAAGGCCAGCGACTTTCGAACCGGTAGTAGGCTGACGTGGTGTGCCAGACGAAATGAAGTCGCAGGGATATTTCGGTAAGGGCTCTTGTGGTGCAACTCGGCCGTTTCATTGCCCCTTCGGACTTGTAGGATGATCCATTTAAGCAAGCGCAAATGTTGAGGCAGAAAAGGAAAAAAAAAAAGGAGGGGAAGTCAGAGATTCCGAGACAAGACCAATCAATGGAGGCGGTGCAAAAGAAGGGACAGAGAAGGGATTAACAAAGGCAGCGGAGAAAACGTGAGGTGATGATCGATGAAGTGCTAGGATTAGGATCATGCTAGCGCAGAGCGATGGCCAAGTTAGATTGGTTCGTCTAGGTCAAGGCGAGCCAAGGCAAGCCAAGGCAGGGAATCGAAGACGTGGTGGCTGGTTTAGGGCAGGGCGCCGTCGAGGTCTACTCAGTAGGACAGTACTCGCTATGCGGAACAAGGATGATTTCAATACAAGACAGACGAGACAGATATGCTTATATTCCAAGATCAGACGAACAGTTGGAGAACCATGATACCATATCATGTCTTGTGCTGCAATTCACCAAGTTGTCGTGTTACCAAGACTTCTGGTAACACTTCCAAGGTTCAGTGGGCAGAGAGAGCGGGCTACCTAGAAGCGCTAACGCCTACTGTCTTTCAGGGGCTTGGCGCCTGAGCCAGCACCATGGAAATGAACTGGGGGGTGTTGTATACTCGCCGGGAATCACACGCAAACAGCCTCAAAACCATACGCCGTTGAGGGTCGAGAGGCAGAGAGGGGTCAAGGACATGAAGGAGAGAGGACGCCAGGTACCTGTCCTGCAGTGGGAAATGAATTGGCAATCCGTGAGAGGAGGATGGGAAAATGAAGGGGGACGGCGGGATGACGCGCAGTTCGCTGGGCTTGCTGAATCAGGCCGATCTCAATGTCCCACTATTTCCCCGGAACGCTAAGCTTCTGGCTAAGCCTGCTAGCGCACACTGTAAATACCAGGTAAAGGCAAGGGACCTGTGGGCAGCAAGCAACACCTTGAGCTTCATGTAAGATGGGCTGGAATCAGCAACATCATGCATTTCATTTATAAGTTTGTACAAATAGAGCAAGCAGTCTTACTCAGTATATACTCGGGCTCCTAGACAAACAATACGGACACATCATTCAACACGGAAAGAATGGTCTGCATATTCCTAGCCAACATTCCTACTTCGTAATGCCCCTTATTGATGTTGTGCAAATACCACACGAGGTCATACCTCGGAGAGACACAAGGGAAACGAGGGGAAATAGGAGGAACTGTCTCATAGGTAGTCCTACGAAGTAATGTCTGTTCCAAATGCGACGCCACCAAATTCTGCAAGTCTCTCCAGCCCGGGCAGACCCGGGTATTGGCCGCTGGCAGGTCAAGGTCAACGCATCCTGGGTACATACGTCATGCCAATTCACCCTCTCCAAAATGCACCTGTCCAAATGTACTGTAGGTAACCATAACCCCTTGCTTAATATAGATATTGTACAGGATAAAATGCGGCCATTGCCCGGCTATAACCTTACATTCCTACGTCTATATGCATGACGAGCAACCAGATCCTCAAGCCGACATGCTAACTCAATATCGCACAGTTACATATGTTACTATACACAGGTACCAAAGTAGTTATGAGGAGGATTCAGTGGGTTTCCACCATGGGAGCTCGCGCTTTGACGTGTTCCGAAAGACATGACGACGGTTGCGGATTTCGGAGCCGGGCGCTAGAACTCCAAGTTGGGGCTGTCGTCATCCTTCTCATTCAGGTCGTCATGGGCCCGTCCCACTAATTCATAAAAGTCGGGCCGGAACGGCCACTCCATCCAAAGCTCGAAGAGCTCTTCCCATTGCCGGGCGTCCAACGATCGCGGCGTAGGCTCGGCGCCATGCAGATGGAGCGGGAAGCCTCCCTGGGACAAGTCACTACTGCTCTTCCAACGCGGCATGATGTAGTCTGCGGAACCAGGCCACAAGGCATCTAAATTGGGACCGAGGGGGTGGGTAGGCTGGTGCATTAACGTTCCCAATATAATGTCGAACATCTCAGCTGACCGATTCGAGCCTGGCCCTGTCTGCCGCTGTAGGGGATGAGGTGTACGCGGCTGGATGTCTAACAGACCGCAGGGGACATTGGGGAAAAATTCTTCTGGCTTTACCATCATGGGCTCGTAAACCCGCCGGTCCCATTGAAGCAGCGGCGGGTCTCGACGAAAAGCGTCCAGGTTGTCCCTGTACGTTCTGTACTCAGCCCCGAACGTGCCAGCGAATCCTCGTACTTGCATCTGCCATTCATGTTCAAGCGTTGCCAACTCGGGAGTCGCACCACCGGATCGTCGGAGTTCTATAATGCGATCTAAGCCTCTCGAAACGTGATGTAGTCTCTCGGCCTTCCGGAGGTCTGTCTGCGCTCTCGCCGCATGTCTTTGCAGGTCTTGTTGCTCATCAGATCCCTTATCAAAACCACCTTGCTCCGCATTAGCAGCCATTAGGTCGGCTAAAGTATTATGATAACGTCTTCTGAATGTCGGCATCTTCACTCCCGGAGTATGCACCCACTTCCCCAATGCTTGTTGCCCTTTTATGAAGTCCTTTGACTCGCGTCCAGTGGGCATCTTGAATTTTGCTTCTTCCATTCTTTTGACTGTCGCCACCATACTGGCATGCTCGATAGTATCATCACGGAGGTAATATGAGGTCGCTAGTGAGTCGCTCCCGCACACTTCGCGCACCCATTCACATACAAAATCATTCGTGATCGCTTGTCGCCTCCGCTTCTGGATAGTTTTAGGTAGGAAACTTGCTTTGTCATCCGGATGAGTCCATATGAGCATGCGAACTAGACCGTACCGGTGGAACAGAGCGCCAGGACGAATGGCGTCGACAAATTGGTGCAGTACCAGCGAGGCGACAGAGTCGAACCGAAGGAATTTCTTTTTAGGGTGGAAGCAAAGATTGGCGATAACCAGCAGTGTATCGTTGCGCGCGGTTGGGTCGTCTGGGATGGTCTGGTGAGGAAAATACTCGGGTGTTAGAGCCGAACCAAGCTCGCGCCAGATGATACCAGACTTGGGAAGTAGAGTCGTGCCGGGCTGGTCAAGTAGGGGTTGGAGAAAGGGTCGGTATAGCTCGGCATCGGGTTCCAGCATGACATGTGATCGAGGTTGCAGAAACTGGTGCAGTTTCCTACTCCACAAGCCGGCGCCCGGATAGAGGTCGAGTATGTCGCAACCACGGTGGCGCTCAAGGGAGGAACCAATGTAGGACAGTATATCGTCGCATAACTTCTCGCCCACGATATTTACGCGCCCCTTGTCGCCATCAGGTGGGGAAGGTGCTTTTTCTTTGGACGAGCGCTTCTTCGCAGGCGTCTTCGCAGGCGTCTTAGCAGGTGATGACGACTCTCTGGGGCGATGTTTGCGCTTAGAAGTCCATACTCCGGTGGCATGCAGTTCCTCGGCGACTGGCCCATGGGCTTCCAGAATGGAAGAGGAACCGGTCGTGCTGGCGGCTGATCGGCGGCATGTGGAAGAGAAGAGGTATCGCTGGGTATTCAGGAAGAGGGGAGAGTAGAGAGCCCGGCCATGGCTACTGCGGACTGTAAACATAAGAAATTACGGAGTCGGAAGAGTAGCTATAGGAGCTATTAATTCTGGATAGAGATAGTAAAGAAAAAGGCAATCGACGAAGATGTCCTATAACTTCGAGTGGGTGTTAATCAACATGGAATTTGTTGTAGACTACCGGTAGATAAGATAAAAAAGTGCTGCTCATGCTCATCCAGATGGGGGAGGTAGGTAGTGGCTTGGCAAATATCCTGGATGTGGCGCACTGTGGCTAAGACAAGACCCTCAACCAGACTCGCCCAGACTCAATACCTACCTACCTTAGGCTACCTACATATATTCAAGCATCATACCTGATCTACATCTCCAAGCTCCTGCGTGTCGATGAACGCCTTAAAACCAAGTCGATCCATGCAGACTACTGTCAAGTCTTTCTAAGAGCGCTGTTGTGGGGAGCCTAGGATAGTTGCGAGATACTCGATAAATACAGCAGCTCCTCCATGCTGCCACACAATAACAACAACAATAACAACAACAACAACAACAACGATACGATACTACTCCTAGATGCTACACATACAGATGCAGATGAGAGAAAGTTGCGGCAGGCCATGTCACGTGTTACCACCATTCCCATAACCAACCCAGCGTGTTCATGAATGTCTATCTCGAAGCCACTCCCATTGCTAATTTCCCCGCGGCTCTTGATCGCAAGTTGGTTGAAGTCAAGGACCCTCATGCATAAAATTGATGCACTCTGCACCAGCTGACCACAGTATTGGTATCAACCATTGCTGCTTTTCAGCTTGAATCATTACCTGTTAAATCAAACAGGAGCTGTTCCAAGAGATGGAACCTCATACAGCGAGATATGAGCCCAAGAGGGGTGGCTGGTGACAGCCTGGTTTGCACTTGACGAAATCGCCGCGCCGCCCGGGGAAACAATCATGTTCTTGGCACCAATGGCTATGATGTTTTGCAGTCGATTGTTATCATAGTTCTTGTCCAGAAGCCACAGTGCTTTCTGGCATGCATGTCCGTCAATGCAGTCCTGGGAATATGTCCTGAACCACGAATAGGTCCCTGCCGCCCCGATGTGGACGTTTTGGCAATTTCTCATAATGACCGCCCACGACTCGTCACATCCATCCATATCACTGCCATTGCAGGAATAGTCCGGATCACCCGGGAATACACCAACGACATTGTTGAAAGGGGCTGGTGGTGCAGGTGTTGGTTGGTAGTAAGCTGACTCGGTCTGCAGGAAGGTGGTAACGATGTTTCGCGCACCATTAAAATTGTACTGGTAAAAGACCGAATGCTCTGACGCCGTGCCATACAGCCATGTCGCCTTTTGGCTCTCGATGAGCATGCCGCGGGCACTGTATACTGAGTTCTGCTCCAAGCCGTTGAGAGGATCCGTGAGATTGGGGTCATCGACCATGTGGTCGGATACCCAGAGCCACATATTGTCGAAGTAGCCCGAGGCGTTCTTAGTGACGTGTAGGAGCATACTTGCGACTTGACACCTAGAAGGATTGGTCCCGGTCGTGGTCGGTGGACACTCTGCCGGTGTGAGCTGGGTCCCCGTAGCGCCGCCGAGTCTTACATGGACGTCCCACAAGGCCGCGGCGCCCGGAGTTTTGGCCGAAACATTCCACTCCATCAACACCGCACCGGGGGTCGGGCCCTTGCTTGTTAGGATCAGATCCTGCATCTCGACAGTGCCAACGTCGCCGCTGTTGCCGACCTTGAGCATAACAACAGGCTTACTAGCATCCGAAAACTTGCTGCCACTGGCGGCAAACTGGGACCATGTCTCGCCCACGATCTTGGCATCCTTAGGAATGGTCACCGTGTCCTTCAGAATATATGTGCCCGCGTCCACGAAAATGATCTTGCTACCATCTCCGTACGTGTTGAAGGCCTTCTGCACTGCGGCTGTGTCATCCGTTACGCCGTCTCCTTTTGCACCTTGGTCCTTAAGGTGGACGAAGTCTGCGGCCGATTTGTCGGTGTACTGATTTCTCTTTCTCTCAAAGTACGGTGCACCCTGAAGCCCTGTGACTTGTGAACCTAGCAGCGTGGATTCACGTGTGTAATCCATAGATGCAGTGGTCCTGTTGCACGCTAAAGTCAGTAATCACCACAAAGAATATCACACGTGTCTCGGGAGCATGTAGAAGCAATGAAGCGCAAAACCTGCCCAAGGGGGGGATAAACAACTCTGGGGAACTAACCATGCGCGCTTGTCCTGTTTGTATGTTGCGCCCATGACATACTAGTAAAATAGAAAGTTAGCTGCTGCTCATCTTCTGCGGAGCGGAACTTTAGCTCACAGACTTATAGTACCCTGCCGGGAGAATCACTTGAGAGCTCCAGTGGTCTTGGATCTTGCCTCCGAGATTGACGTTATCCAGAACCAACCCTGTGAATCCTGAGTCGCGCACATCCTTAGGCACTGCCATCTCGATAGCCGACCCCTTGATATTAGTGAAGATGGAATCCATGATAGTAACCGAACCCGGGATCGGCCCGCCATCATCGTACAGCCGGAAGCCGACCTGGGCATTGTTCACTTTGATGCTCTTCCACACCCATCCCCAGTTCCAAATGAGCTGGACGGCAGTATTGCAGCCGTTGAAAGTCAGTCGAGCAGCGCTGAATTGTTGGCTACCGCCGTCTAGTCTTACAGTCAGTCTATTGTATGCGCGTACACCAGTCATACTCACAAATGCCAAAGTTACCGCCTGTAAAGGTGATATCAGACATCACTCCTCCGCTTCCATTTTCAGCAAATATGCCTTGTTGAGTCTATGAAACTGAAATCAGCAATCTTATCTTATGAACATGCAGATACCGGAAGATGGAAACAACAATGCTTACCGTGGCAGAATTCGCAATTATTTCAACGTTCTCCAGACTCGTAGCCTGAGCAACCTGATAATGCAGCGCAGCGACATATGCCCCAGCGTCAGTTGCAGTGATATCAATCTTGATGTTTCGAATTTGGCTGTAGAAGCGCGCAGTATTAATGTACCATTCCAGAGCGTTTCCGTCTGGCCCTTGTCCGCCGCCATCGACGTAGACATCAGTTGACAAGACTCCCAAACCAATGAAACTCGGCGCTCCCACGATGGTTGGCAAGTTATTGGCGTCACCTATTATCTGGGTGCCGAAATAGACGCTGATAGAGCTAGACACGAGGTAGCGTCCAGGGGGGAAGTACACGATGGCGTTTTTGGTGGTCGACCCGTTGCACGCGGCGCCACACCTCTTACCGTCGTCAATCGCTCTCTGGATGGCTTGAGTTGAATCCTATGATAGATTTCATAAGCATGGGCTCTCACGAGATATTTCCCTCCTCCCTTCAAACTTACCCTCTGGCCAGTAGGATCAGCCCCATAGTCGGTGACGACATTTCGAAAAACCTGCACTTGGAATATTAGCATGTCTGGATCTCGCAAACGTAAATTGGTCATGAGAACCTTATAGGAAGCGTCATTTCCCCATGGTACTGTGCCTTTTCTCGCGATGCCTTCCATCCAAAAAGTGCCGGCCCTCTTTTCAACGGAAGGGGGAGTATTTGATGTCTCATTTGGCGCAGGTTTGGGTTTGAGGTTAATCTCAGCCTTTACACCAAAAGCCTGCGCCATATCAGTCGTAAGTTGCAGCAACTCAGGAATCAAGTCGTCGCGTTTTGCCCTCTTTTCAACAGAACGGGGAGTGTTTGATGTCTCATTCGACGCAGGTTTAGGCTTTTGGCCGATCTCGGCAACTATGCCAGCAGCCCGTGCCATCTCGCTCGTAATTTCCAGCAACTCAGGAATTAAGTCGTCGCGTTTTGCCATCTGGCTGCCAGGCTTGCGTCTGGAGTTTCTACGGTGTCGGTTTGCAAGCCGCGCTTTGTTACGTTTGGTCATTTCGGCAATGGCATTCTGAACAATCTGCTGAGCGGTTTCGACGTCACTCTGGGATGCATTTTGAGCTGTTATGAAGGGAGACAGGGAGGGGTCCGGGGAGCTAGCTGGGGCTCGGCGTGCAATCTGAGGAAAGGCAGAGGCGACACCAGAGAATACAAGGAGAGCGTAAAAAGAGAGGCAAGCGCATAGAAGCGCAGAACGATAGGTATCTCTCATCTCGTTGGCAGGATGAGAAGCAGACGTGCAGCTTCTCGGAAAAAGAGAGGACGTGGTTTGTCGACTTTAAGGGACGCGGTTTAACGCGGAGGTCTGAGGAATGACCATGTCTCGCCTTTCCACGCTAACAGAAGAACTAGAGGCTTTTCCATCTTTATATATATAGACATTACTTACCTGATCCCTTCTTGGGCATGCTCATTCAATAGACTCACCATGCCCTCCATCGTGAGAAGGGAGGGGATGAATGCCAGACATTTCAGTCATAGACAGCGACAAGGGAAATCGCAGCGCCACAGATGTGGAAGGTCGCACAATGTTACAGCAGAGAGTCAGCGCGGAGGTATCACGGTGTTAATATACATTCCCCCGATTGGCGGCGCCCCCCAAACAGGCAGGACACCGCTGCACCTCGCCAACCACTTACAATCGTATTCATACATCATCTGAGAGAAATCGTCATCTGAGCAGGCTATCATATGAGTACATCTCGATCCGAAAAAAACCGCCGTACGCCCGCCGACTTGACAGCTATGTGCGGGGAGAGTTGATTCTCGACCTCTCGCAGCTCACAAGGGGAACAAGGTACTTCGATCTCACGTTGTTGCTCCCGCCATCCTCTGACATGTCCCAGAGACATAAAAGAACTATCTCGGACAGGGCGCTTGGCACTTGCGAGAATCGGGCCTTGGTGCTCTCGGTGGTGGGAGGACTTGTTTCAGATTATGTCACTACGAGTATCTTGCGGGAGAAACTCCTAATCGTGCAAATCCATCACAACCTGTTGGATCTGTCACTCAATACTCCAATGGAGAAGCAACAACGTACCTTGTCGGGAAGGAGATCCGTTCGGCGTCATCTGTTGGTTGGTTGATGAGTACGAAATGGTTTCGTCGCTAACTTTGTTCAATATCTGGAATCTGGTCCAGTTTCGCAGATGTTGTATGGTCGGGCTACCTTTTATGGTCCCATGACTAGCCCATGCAACATGAGCAATACAAGCCAATCCAACAGATATTGCTCTAGTCACAACCTCATCAAGTCGTTTCGCTGCAATTTGGTTTTTATTGCTGCCATTAGTAGTGATATCCATAGAGTGACATAGCTTCGCGTCAAAATAGGACGGTCGAATCTGGGACCGTACCTTCTTAGCTAGGGAAGATAAAGATGTGGTGGACAATGGTCAGAAACGCATTTAGTAGGCAGGAAATAGAGTCGTTGCCAACCGCGAGTCAAGCAGCTCTCCGACGTCCCGCTGAAGGGGGGAGAGAGTCTGTATCTTGTGGCTTCAAGGTCTTGAGGAGGATAGCTACTATCAGCCACTTGATGTTGAGAAATTAGCTGACTGTCACATGTTACCACATCTCTCAGAGGCTTCCTCATTCTCAGATAATTGGCCGAGGGGTGGGTTTTCCTTGGGGAGCAGTAAGAAACCCGATTCTATAATTGATGCGAAATAATAGGAGGGGTTATAGTCAGACTGCAGCTGATTTCCATCAAGGGGGCTGGGCTCGTGTCCGTGTACTCCGACGCTGGCTCTGTATCAGGAATCAGTCACTAACCACTACGCCAGGGTGGTTCACGAGAATCTTATTGGCGGCTGGCTTGATCTCCGTAACACACCCTCTACAGTTGAATATCCATGTTAACATTTAGGAATTCAGCCCATCGAGATTACACAAATGCTCGAAAGTGATAATCTCTAAGCCTCCAGTTACAGCAATTGCTGCCACTCTCGTTTAGATCCACGTTGAATAGAGATAGGCTGTCTTAGAGCCAGGTACTGGGAGTGGAACGTGATCAAGTTTGATTTGCTTGAGCTCAAAATATGGCTCTCAGCTGATGTCTTTTCGCTCGGGTTAATAATGCTAGAGATTGCGGCAAATGTCAAACTGTCGGAGAATGGGGCTCTGCCTCCTGGTGGTTGTCCCCCTGCCTTTGACATCTCGTATCCTTTGCCGCCTCTAGAGTAGAATCCACGGAACGATCCAGTGGAACCGTTACCGAAATCAAATTCGGCCAGACCAGCTAACCACATCCATTACATTATGATAAAGAATGATGATGATGGTGATATGAGAATGCGATAGGGGTTTCCTGAGATAGTGAATTAATGCACTCCGGGTATCAATGCAGGTATGAATCCTTCGGAGTAGTAATCCTTGGATATCTTTCAAGAGAACTAGTCGTTTCGGTTGATTTGAGATACTCGATCTCTAGTTAGCAGTCTTTTCGATTTTGCGCCTCTGCACAGATCTCCTCACGTTTTCTCTCTTTGCTTTCGCTTTATTTGTATGCTTGACCAGTTCCCGCTTGTGTCAACGGCATGAGCCATTTGTCTGCAACTCGTGGATCATGTATGTACCGCTGAGCAACCTTTTACAATGCAGCCACCCAAGTCTCCATGTTTCGAGTCTTAATCACTCTTCCCCCGTTCATTTATCCGACCAGCGCCTATCCAGAAGGAGTAACATACCATCACCATGACGTCTGACGAGAACTATGACCTACGCCTACACATACACCAAGACCCAACTATCAAGGATGAAGACAAGACGGACAAACTTGAGGACCTCCTCAAGAGAGAATCTCTGTCGCTAGAGTTCACATGCCGATTCCATAGGACGAATGCTGATCGGACGTAGTGTTGGGAAAAGTACGCTCTCCCACTTTTGTGTATGGCAATGTTATGCCAATGGGATCAGTGATAGTTCTGTCATCCTCCACGCCAGCAACCCCGGAGAGGTAAAGAAATGTGATGTTGAGCTTTGAAGTGGCATCGCGATGGGCAGAAATCATGTCGACGTCACGGAGAAATCGAACAACTCGAATATCAAAACCTACAGCGAAAATTAGTGTTCTTAATTCTTCCTTGCCAGTTCAAGATTTGCGAAATCATGTCGGTTGGGCCAGCACCACTACTTATCCTGTGTGCTTCTCGGAGCTGATGTCACACCTTCTTGGATCGTTACAGTTGACGACGGGTAAGTGGAATAATTGTGTCTCGGCTGTATCAGAACTATTCCTTTCTCTCAAGTCGAATATGCAACGATGATGGGAAGGCCGGAATTGCTCTCCGCAGCTGGGGGCTTTCAGTGACAGCTTTATTGGTAACAACAGAACGGTGCCGGATCAATATTCTAGCCAAACTGGCTCACTGGATGGATGGACAAGGCTACGACTTCGTCGACGAGTAATATTTAATTCCTGGTCAACGACTGAACAACTGCGCCAACTTAATTTGATTGCTGAAGTAACTGACGTAATTCAGTGCGAATCCTCATGGCGAATCCACACATCAGTGTAACGCAAATCAGCGAAGTGCTCAGTATCGACATGACTAGCAGCATTTGCGAGTGTACAAGGTCATGAGAACACCGAAGTGATCCTATAACTAGACTGAAGGAGACAGTCCACGCCGCGACGGGACACTATATACTCGGTCAACGAGGTGTAGGGTCCGATAACCGAGATTACAGCCCTCGAACATGACGGTGCTGATTGCGAGTGTTTGACGGGCATTTTGTGCACGACAACGATCTCGAGGGAATTCACGATCGACTCTGACGCGCCGTCACGACTTCACCCTTCTGGGAAAATCAACTATCGCCTGTCCTATTCTGACCGTCTTTGTCGGCCCTAGGGGTTCCCCGAAAACACCCACCCTTCTTATACTTGTCCCTATCAGCCTCAGCCACATGTTTCTTAAGAAAGTGGCAGCCTGCATGACGTTTGTAGAATGGGCCGTGGAGCGTAGATCAAAAAGATGCTTGGCATTGAGGCCTTCCTGAACAGTCCTTCCATTGTTGAACTCGTGTGCTTGTCTGTATTCGATATTCTGAATTCGAGAGAGGTGTTGAGATGGGGAATGTCGATCGAAATGGGTGCACTACTGCCGGACGTTTGACCGTATAATAGGACACAGTTCAACCTCCACCCTCACGGTTACGTCAATAAGATTATTATTAATTGTATGCCCGTTTGAGACCGCCCAGAACACATTCTTCATAGACAGCCCAGAAGTTATAGACGCAAACATCCTCAAAGTAACTCTAGAATGTGAGCTAGGATCTGATTCCACTTGGAATTATCAAGACTCTACCGCCCCCGTGCCTCGCTCAAGGAAAACGGATCGACCAGGCTCGACGAGCCAGGACACCCGAGTCTCTCTCACTGAACGAGGAAATATCAATTCCACGCTTCCCAAACTCCGACTGTGTGTTCCTCGGGGCTTCTTTCATTCCGTGTTGCATGTACATGGAAGAACCACGCCCAAGTCTTACGGGAACGGTAACAGAGTGAACTCCTACATAGATGGAGGGGTAGCCAAAGATGGATAATAATAGAATCAAGTGCGCGATCCGCCTCGATGCCAACGTGTATTCTGCAGGCTCATCTCCTTCCCCCTAAGAGTGTGGGATGCTGAGAGGTGTTTGAAAGCACTGCTGTGATGTAGTGGCAGAGAAATACCTGCTTGAAATGAAAAACTCACAGAGAGTACTCCGAAGGAGGGATGAAGAAAAAAAACCATATAATCTGGCTTATCATCTGGCTCAATGGCCTGTGTTTGCATCCTAGTTGTCTCCCACGGTAGGGCTTATGGGGGGTTAGGAATAATGCGACATACTGAGGATTCTGGTATTGGTTGGTACCGAATAGTTGAAAATTAACTAGCTGCGGATGAATGTTCGGATGCTTTTTTTTCGGCCGCCGAACAACTGGCATGCTGTAATTGTACCGCGTAGGCGCTGGCGCCCGTGCGGGCATAATAAGTTCTTTGACAATCTGGGCGCGCCATCAAATTCGTTCGGTCTATGGCTCATTTGTGACGACTTATGCGCAATTATTACCTGCATCCTAACCATGCACACGAACTGTAAATGACGAAAAGCGACGCTCGACAGGTATTCGTTGGTGCGAATTTACGACTTGCTTGTTGACGAGGACTTCATTCGGGACCCGCCGCCTGAGGTTGGACAACAGCTGGAGCATGTGCTTTAACTGTTGAATCAAATCGTTATCGATTACCGATAGATGTTCGAAGAGTCGCCTTCATATCGTGGAACCTGCACCCATTTATATCTACTAATTGGGAAAGATGGTACTGCGAATGGTAAAACACTGAACCGTTATGGTATGGCGTGAGGCAGTGAGGAGGAGGAGGGGGAAAGTGATAACCAGACGTTGGTCCGAATCTGTCGTTAAAACGACAGATGTGACCCAACTGCTTCTTGAGTCGCGGATATTGAACATAATAATATCTACGCCGGAGTTTCCCCATTCCTTGACCGATCCCCTGAACGTCAGAGCGAAACCTGGCGCTTCGTTCTGCAACGCCATGAACGAATAATTCATCTCTTCTTACGCAACCGTCTGTACACTAACACAATCCTGAGAAGACAACATATTCATAGACCCAATTCCAGCGAAGGCCAATAACACGATATTATGGCTCGTGGGTCCAAACGCTTAGTGGACTCTTTCGGGTCTGCCGTCACTCCAGAGCCGGAGTCCGAAGGCCACATCGACTAATGGGACACGTATGTAAGTCAAGAGGATAGGTAGAATGATACGTGCCAAGAATACCTGACCAGGTCCCTTTTTCTAGCTTACGACTATGTAATCTGAATTCCAAGTTCCAAGCCCAGTATCTCTGCCCTTCTTATACGGTCTAACAAACTGTATAGTGATTAATGTGGTTTTCGGCCCCAATTTTTCAATACATGCAGAAAGGCTTGACAAGAAGAAAATCATACAGGAAAGAAGTGCAGTACTCAATGAAGCTATACAAAAATATCTGTGTGCCGTCATCATCATCATATCGCTTCTTAGCTCTCTTGAACAAAAGCCCGCACAGCAGCGGAACTTCAGAATAGGTTTTGTATGCATTTCTTGTCCCTACGAGCCCAATCTCTAGTATTAGGTGTATACGGGACTTGTGGTGGCACCCAAGACAGCCTAACACGTTCCAATGAACCAGAGTGTTGGATTCTGTGTGTAATACGCAGAGACCTGGATTGACTGTCTGATTGAGTGAAGTTGTTACTATCTAGAAGGTTACTCTAAGGTGAGTGCTGGCTGAAGTGGAAATTGTTACATGTCCAACCTCTGTGCCAGCTCAATATGCAGTTCGCCTTCCACTTCGGCCGGACGAAGGACCTTTGGAGGCTGTCAATGGTCTTTCAAGACATGCAGGCAATATTGGAAAGTGAGGTTATACAGACTTCGCTTCTTGAAACGGACCCCAGAGACCTAGGCGGTCTGGGCTGGTAGACCAGTTGTATATACAATCAAGTCTAAACACCAACAGCCGAGAAGGAGTTGGTTGGTCAAGGACTTATGCAGCCCTAGAAGTGCAACACTTCTTTCTGCTGGCTGCCTCACGATTCTCCAGAGTAACCAATATCTCTAAAAAATTGCCATTCTCTGCTGTCCAATGGGTGTCAATATCTAAGAGGGCCCTTCCACAGTTCGGGGGACATGATACGTGGACACGTCTGAATCACACTGGGCATGTGACTCCCAGAGCATCTCCACTACAGGATATGATGCTGGACACTGGTTGGAACGGTTTTGAGGAGTGAAAACCTCCCTAATGGCACTTGACCGCTGTGAGCTAGAGCCAGAGCGCCTAACCCACGGAACCACAAGAGCTGTCTGGCTTAGAGCCTCTGACACTTTGGGTGCCAACCGGTCATGCCGTTAGGCAGACCTTGTGAACGGCTCGCGGCAGATCATATGCTGCTGCCTTCAGCAGTCGCATCCAACCAGCTTCGGACGAAAAAGATCATTGGATATCTGACCCGATAGCGTTGCACCAAGTAGGCATGTCTTATCTTGGAGGGATAGTTTGTTCGGTCGCCTCACGTGTTCCGTTTTCGTTGCCCTTCTGCATTTTACGGAAGAATGACAGTGCAGCTGGTACCGGATCCTGCTACGCTTCACCGCTCACTCGCGTCTTTTGCTTTTAGACTCAAGTATAAATTCCCTCCTCTCCCCCCAAGCCCCCCTCTCCTCATTTTCAACTATGGTCGCGCAGCGGCCATCTTCATTTATTCCCCAATGAGCTCATATTCGGTTAGTGGGATGACGCTACCTGTCACGCGACGACTTTTGGTACCCTACTTCTATAACAAGGGCAGGTAAACTGGGCTTGGAACTGGGAATTCAGATTACAATGATCTACTAGGGCTGCATAAGTCCTTGACCAACCAACTCCTTCTCGGCTGTTGGTGTTTAGATGTGGGCACATCTCCCCCTCGTGAGTCTCCAGCCAGTATCTGGCTCAGTTGGGGCTAAGGAGCTGAAGCCATTGCGACCGAAACCCGTCGCTTCCACGAGGAGTATGAACACCCTAAGGACATCGAAGCCTATAATCGCGCCACTAAAGATTACTGGGATAGGCTTTCATGTCCCTACGAAGATTGCGATGCGCAAGTATCCTTTTTACGAAATCAAGATCTTCAGATGCATATACAAGCTGTACACCTCAAGAAAAAACCATTCGCTTGTGATAGATGTACAGAATCCTTTGCACAAAATGGACATCTTCAAAGGCATAGACAAGCTGTACACGATACCTAGGTAAGAAAAGCCATTCGCCTGTGACAGATGTCCAGAATCCTTTGCACAAAATGTTTCTTTGAGACTCTTTCTGCGGAATTCGTTTCCCTGCGTTTAGGGGAGGTTCCCTGCGAGAAAGGTCCGGCAATGCTCCCATCCACTTACTCTTAGACTTGTCGCCAGTACTATGAGCAGTGACAACTGGGATGGAGAAAGCCATGTTGCCTTATCCGCTTTATATTCTCCCCAAGATATGATATCTCGATCATATTATAAGTCAAGCAGTATATCTATAGTATCTATTACTGGGCTGTCCGCGGGTGAATCAGCTTAGTGTCCCGTTCGTTTGCTCGTACGTGGTGTTATTATTGTGGATGCTTAGCCATCGTACGACTTCACCTAGGTCCGACATTTCATAGGTAGTCTCTGACATGATCGAGACATGTCCACGTGAAATTGTGCACGTGGTCCGCCCTAACTAAATGTTAGGAGTAATATCTTCACTAGAAGAACAACATAGCTCGGAGATGTCTCCGCAAGTTCCAGTCAACATTGGGAAACTTGGCTTATAGCTATTTTAGGCGCTCTTGGGGGTTTCTGAATGGCTTCTATCCAAAGTGGTAGAATTAGGTTCGCGTTCATACCCCTGTAAGGAAAGCTCAGGTTCCTTTTGGGTGTTGCTCGTATAGACTGTGGTATCTCCACCATTGGAGTACACACAACCCGACACCTACATGTCGATTATTTGACCGTTCCAGTTTACACTGACGTCTTCCTTGGGGATACTCAGGTATACGACAGATGGTTTTAATCCATATGCAGCCACGGCAGCATTTTCCCATGCAAACAGATGAAGAGGCGCTATTTGGGGGGATGTTTAGTTCCGGGATAAACCATAATATGGGGATAATGGGACGACAATTGCCTCGCAAATTGACGTGAACCTCGAGAACCCTGGCTTATTTGAGAGAAGAAGCTCAGATGAGCTCGGGTCAACGATGTAAGTTGGCTAGTAAGTGATGTCGCGTGTCTCAATTTCCGGTCTCCTTTCAGCACAGACCATCCGCACTCATCGAGCCGATGTGTGATTTCGACAGCTACCATTGTGTGTTGTGTGGTAAGGGCAATGTTTGGTTGAGTGTTTGGCCTCGCCCGCCCCAATGGGGCCGAGGCACGGAAACGGTTGGGGACGAGGCATCTATATACGCTCGTGTAAGAAGAGAAATCAGGGATGCGTCTTCAATATCAAGTCCATCAACTTCTACTTTGAAATGGAGGCAACAATTTCGCAACCCACGAGTTGTGGCAGCCTTATCCTCTGTCTAAACTTTATCACAATCTCAATTTGTGCTTGGATTCTAACGCCTCACCTTGCCTTAGTCTCATTCAGACTCATCATCTTCTGAGATTCTGGAGTTCTGCCTGGTAGATGATGATCCGTAGAGAAAGCGCTCAGGGAGAGGTACATGAGAAGACGGACGAGCTTAAAGTCTGATATAGGTAGGCTACAATTCATTACCTAGCTCTAAGCTCCCCGGTACCTGGGTGGCGGTTATCTTTTAACCCTCCACCCATGCGATATAGGTGTGGGCAATTGTGTGCATCTCTACAATATCCTCCCCACCTACGACGACCACCATACTGTTTCCGAAGCGGTCAATGCGACTGGCCTCGGAATAGATGGTGTTTCTGGTTGCTGGGCGTATCGCAGTCAGCGGTATACTGATCTGCGGCATGATAGGGCTATGACGAGAGTTATATGAGATGTCGACTTTGCGTCCTCAGCGTAGTAGTCGGACCCAGGCAGCTTTGGCTTGAGATGACATGAACACAAACGCACAGTTATGGCTACATGAGTGCCGACGGCAAGAGTCGGTGCAATGGTATCTAAGGGTTTTGGAGCCACGATGCTCGAAAGGCTGAGGAAAGCGATAGAAAATAATAAACGTTAATATAATATTTATAATATATATAATATGGTAGTAATGGAAGGCTTATTATGTAGCGGTAGGTGGGGAAGGAACCTCTCAAGCTGCCCGCGGTTGCCTCTTACTTAGAGAGGCGAGAAGTGGGAGTCGGATCTACCCCTCATCCGTCATTAGCTGCTTCCACTCGCTCACCTTGAACCATCGCAACTCACCAAACAACAACTCGCGCGTGATGACACTCATCACTCGTTCACGCCTTTATCAATCAGCCCGGCTCTACGGGCAAAGCGATGTAAAGCCTTTCTCTCATTCTCCTTCGTGATGCGACCGTCCATCTTCCGTCTATATCCACCCCCGCTGCAGCATCCTCAGCATTCCACTTCTCTCTAGTTAGACAACGCAACCTGCGCAACTGGACCACTGCCTTGCAAGGCCGATATCTTCGGAAAATACGTGCTTCTGTGCCTCCGACAACATCATCAAACATGTTAGTCATGTTCCTATAAACACCGTGCGACGAGAAGAGCCCGAAAATCGTAGACGCTTGCTACTCGTCTGTGATTGCTTCTTGCTTCTTGCTTGCTTCTTACTTCTTGCTTGCTTCTTACTTCTTGCTCCCTCCGAGTATCTCGGCCGTTTCTGAACCCCCAACTGACATCTACGATCTCCTGATAGGATCGAGGCGCCACAGCGGCTACGTCGTGCCGTACATAGCAACGATGCCTCGCTTGTTCAGCGCATCATCAATTCTCATCCAGACCTCATCCACAACCCCGACCACTCCGCCGACGGCCTCTCCAACTCGAATCTCCATCTCGCCGCCAGTCTAGGACATCTCCAGGTGTGCAGGGTCCTCGTCGCCCTCGACCACGAGAAGCCCACCCCTGCCCTCAACGACAATCACCAGACCGCCCTGATGCTTGCTGCCGGTGCCGGCCATACCGAAGTCGTCCATTTCCTTGCCGAGAACGACCCCGCCACCATACTACGTCGTGATATACGAGGCAAAGATGCTATCATGGAGGCTAGCATGGGTGGTCACGACACGGTTCTTCAGATTCTCCTCACCTATGTTCCCGACGGTGCCGAGTCGGCTGTCAAGAATGCCGATGTTGATGGCAACACGGCCCTCCATTTCGCCAGCAGTAACGGCCACTTGCTCGTATTACGGACCCTCCTCGCCGCTGGTGCTGACGCCGACAAGAAGAATATTTGGAGCTGGAGTGCCGTTGCCTACAGCGCGACTGTCCAAGCTGAAGTCTATTTCAAGAACCTCGTGGTTGAGGTCGAGAAGCGAAGGCACATTAAGAATAAGGCTGAAGAAGGACGGAAGGGAGGTGCAGTAAGACTAGTCGATCAAGAAACGTTGTCTTCAGGTTGATTGAGTGGTGTACGGGTGACACGCATTTCTATTCAACTTTGATGCTCACACATCCTATAACTATACCCCTCGGATTGTTAAACCTGTAAGTATGGTGCAAGTATACATTTCTTCTTTGAATTAGTACTTGCCTTGCCCATCGAGTTGGCTTGATTCCTTTTGACTAATTTGGTTAGCATATTGTGCTACTCTAGATTTCTTCAGGAGCTCGCAAATTGGTAGCATAGGAAGTTTGTTTGCTTGATTGGATATCACGGAGCCCCGTGCGGGGTGTGACGATGATTCACCCACAATGGAAATTTTAGGCTGCAGCTCTATTCGCGCTGTTCCCAAACCACCGGGTCTCACCAGCCTATGGCATTGCTGGCCCTTTTCTCGGAATAATGGTCACATTATTATCACTAGGTTGCCATTGGGTCTGAGAAGTCGTTTGCCATTCAACACTACGAACTCAGCCTAATAGTTGTACAACCTACCCTCACCTCAACGGCTGTTTTGCGGCCAATGCACTTATTAGGTCACATGGACCTGGGCCTATTGCCCATTGACTTGGCTCCATTACCAAGCCAGAAAGACTCTGCAATGGTTTTCAGGATTGTATGATGCTGGGAGGCTGTTCTCATCCTCCCCTCTCCACAATCATCCAGCTGTTGAGAAGCATCGTGGACTGTTATATACTCAACCTATTCCTCAGCCCACCAGCGCTTACATTGATCCTTGGCCATTTCGTTTTCTCAGTGCAGCTTCATACCCAACTCTCGCCACAGTACACTACCTCTTGTTGTTGACAGCTCGTGCACCAGCCGAGCTGTGACACCCAACGTGGATTCTCCGGACAGTCAATTTGCTCCGCCCGAGTTTCCTTACCCTGCCACGAAGCTCATTATAGGAAGGTACTTCTGGGCTCACCCAACTGATAGTTCTTGGGCCTGCCTGGTTGTTGGATCATTCTACGACGCTGATGACCGTGAAGTTCGGCGCATTGAACTTTTTCTCGGACATCGAAGTGATAACAGCTACAGTCCCGAGGCTGATATTTTGGAAATTGATACATACAGAAGCGGTAAGTTCATGTTTCCCTGTTTTTGCGTTCAATCCCTGCCTTGAGCCTCTAAATCAAATCAACAATGGCCTGATATTAAACACACTATTTCTCTTACCTCACGCCTATATCTTCGTGCTAACGTGCTGTTCATAGACAACTTCCCATTGTCAAACCAAGATCTTGTCTTCACTGAAGACGGTTATCTGATTCTCTCCGCTGGTATCTGCATTGATCTTGACTCGTACCCATTTGTGACAGAGCTCGAACCTGCGACATTTACGATTCGAGAAACAACCCCCGGATTCAACGCAGGTCTTCACTACCATATTCCATCTACTCAACCTTTCGCTGCCATGGCTGGACGCGGTGGCTGGAACACGCAGTTTGGCTGGGATGACGGTGTACCACTTATGTCGAGTATGCCAAATATGCCAGGTATGCCAGGTATGCCAGGTATGCCAGGTATGCCAGGTATGCCAGGTATGCCAGGTATGCCAGGTATGCCAGGTATGCCAGGTATGCCAGGAATGCCAGGAATGCCTGGTATGCCGGGAATGTATAGTATGCCTGGTATGCCTTTGGGAGGATATGGGCCTGCTGCTATGGCCCCAATGGCCCCAATGGCTCCAATGAACCAAATAAACCCAATGAACCCCATGATGAACACCGCCGCCTATAGCATGCCAGGAACATACCAACCAGCAGGAGCACCAGGCTATCCGTTTCTACAATATGGACAATACCCAGCCGCACAATACCCTAGCAATGGCTACTATGCAAACCAACGCCTTCCACAGCCACATCCTCGCGTGAGCACCCAGTACCCAGGCATCAACTTAGTGAACTCAACTGGTGGGGCAGGCTGTGAGCCGGGCTACAACTACATCTTCCATGACGAGCATGTCAAGATTCACGTCATGAGATCACCAGAGCCTCCATGGAGAACACACGGGTTGCTTCAACCATTTGCCAAGTTTGTGGTACCCACCAACACGACCATTAAGGAGCTCATGGGGCGCCTGGGTGCCGTCAACCCGGACCCTATGCTGAACAGAATCACTGAGATTAAGCAGGCAGGCGATGGCAAATGGAACCGGGGAATGATCTTCACAGGTGACCAGGAAGCCGACCTCAAGCTGACGCTAAAGGAGGTCAGCTGGGATGGCACGCGAGACGGTCGCGGGAAAGACGAAGTCTGGGTATGGGTTACCTCGGATTAATTTTGCTAGTCTGTCTCGCAGATTGGTACCATTCGCATCTGTTCAAGCTTGATTTGTCGGAAGATTGGGAAGGGGCTCTGTTTGGTGATGATTTCGGAACGGTTCTCGTTATGTAAGATTTTATGCCTAGGGGAGCGTTAAAGGTAGCATCGCGTTGATCCTATGTGTCGGCACTCCTATGAATTGTTGGGAAATGGTATAGATATGGATGGGATGAGAGATGTTACGACATGGGATACTTGCTTGTATGGCGATTGCTTGATCGCTCTCTTTTTTTCTTTCCCCCGGGTCCTGCGACGCGTTCTAGGGAGGGAATAGGTCTCAAGCGCTGCTCATTTGTTTCTTACTGGATTGTCATCAGATTGGTGAAAGGCGCAGTTGGGATGCTGTTGTGATTTCACTGCGGTTTGTGCTGTGAGATCTTAGATAGCGAACTCTGCCTGACATGCTCAGTTGTCTGCTGATAACTATGATACCGATGTATACATGCTAATTGATTTCTCTCCTCGTCGTTCATTCTTTCGTGAATGTGTCTTTGGTGTTGCAACGGCAGGGTTGGTGTAGGACGGCATTCAATCCGCAACAGAGCTGTTGGTGTTTGCTGCGTAGGCCAGGCTCTCACGAAAGAAGGCACTTCTCACGACCCCTTCGAATACGATGACTCTAGGAGTTATACGATCGGGGTTAGTTACTATACACCTCAAAGCTCGATCAATGCAGCTCAATCTGCCTATCTCACATGCCACATCTATTCTAGGAGTTGTTCTCATTCCTAACCTAGCGAATATGAACGTTCGTCTTTTAGGCCTTCTGTCCAATGCTTTGGAGGCGGATTAGATCGAATTTCCAACAGAAACGTGGCTGTGGTCGATCCTTCAAACAAGTGGCATTAGAATTTCCCGCTCACAATAATGGCAAACTCCTAACACCGATCCCGCCAAGTACGCATGATATTATAAATCAACTCGAAATACTATACGTCGCGCAAACGCGAGGCCCGAGGGAAATTACAATGTGGCGATGATGACAATTGCAATGGTGTCGGACGCATATTGTTCACATGTTGTCACAATCTTGGAATTGCAACAAATAGCCTCCTCCAGCAGTCCATAGCCCTAGCCTGGGCACAAGATTTCGCCATGACCTTCATGCAACAACAATTGTAATATAATGTCCCTCTCAGCGCAGGAACGCTTCCTTGGCGCAAGCCCACCGTCATCCCACCGGCGATCCCATCGACAGGCATTGTTACTGTCGCACTACGCTACCGGTACACTAGCCACGACGATGACAGATCCGGACATCTCAAAAAGTGAGTTAGAGCGAATGAAGTTAATAATTACAAAAACACACCGCCTTCGTTTAAGCCGCCTTTGTATTAGCTTTATTGTCCATTGAAAGTAACACGTGTACAGTGATTGTGCAGACAATTACATCCACCTATGTGTTAATGGTACTAAGGTATCTAAGTATTTATCTATCTATCTATATCAAGCATAATAACTACGCCCTATTACTACCCCGCAGCTCGTGATTGAAGGATGATTGATGCCAATCCAATTGTAGAGATAAAGATTCCTCCTAAGTCCTTGGCCATCATCATATACCGGTAATCTGCTCAGTAAAGCCACTGCGTAGGGTAACATCCATCAAGCCCCTGAATCCTACATAGCTACCTACATCTTACATGAATACTACTTGGCCAATTGCCCGAAGTACCTTGATGGCCACAGGCGGGGTTGTCAGAATCCCGATCCCAGCTCCCTAGTCTAAGTAAATAAGCACCTTAACGGAGGGGTAAGTAGACTAGGAACACTCCTCGAATCTGTTTCAATTCCATACTAATTACCGATCGTCCAATCGCCTGGTGGTGTGGTTACTAAGCGATTTTATGCACGAGGAGGTTAGGATTCTAAGACCTCGCGCTCGATAAACGCCGACGTCTTCGGTATTTATATTCAGTTACCTGTCGGCAGTGCTCGTTGCCGAATAGATCCGGCCAATCTCCCGCAATCTAAGCAAGACAGTGAGCCCAGGGACTCTGGACATTGCCATGGAACTTCAGTTTCAAATACGGAATCATCCGTAGGCGCATGGTAATAGTAGTCTCTCATTAACATGATATCTGCACACTGCGTTTTAGGTTCGGCTTTGATGCTCCACCAGTGATTCCATACAATTCTAAACTACCTAGCTCAAGCATCATTCATCGACAAATAGAAGTTGTATGGTAAACAAGCCTAACCCTTGTTCTTATTATCCTCTCGGTCAAGCTGTCGCGTCAGGACTATGCGCTACAGACCAAAAATGCTATTAAGATTCCATCTGGTCACATCAGAGCCATGGCTTAGCTGCGTGAGTCAGCATTAAGCGTCCGGCCTTGTGCCCGGCTTACAGTCAGTAACAAAAGGCCACAAGTATGAGTTGCGTAATTCCTTCAAACTGTCTCAACATTGCCAGATGAAATATCTCCAACGGGAATCAACAATGGCACAGTCCTACACGGCGGAGTGCGCGATTGCCGTCTCGGTACGTTACTAAGGCTTACAAAGTATGGGCGCCCAAAGCGAATGTCGCATGAACGCAACCTAGTGTTCACCGCATCATTTCCCTCCGCTCCCTAGAGTCAGCTCAGATAACCAGCGGCAGAATGTACATACAGCTCAGCTATCTAGCTAGGTAATGTCTAGTGTAACCACCTCAGCTAAGAAGCCCCGGCAGCTCCTCACTAGGACGAATCGGCCCCTGCTCACAGCCCGAGCTGGCCCCATAATCGTCAGCGGATACTGCATAAGTATAGGATATCATATCTCCACTAAACATGATTCCTAAGCAAGGCCTACGAATAAGCCACACGCCAGGGGATGGGTGGAAACTCGTCGGGCCCTTTTTCATGGGACCATTGACCTCCTACGGCAAGACGGCTTGTGAGAGGCAGTACAGTAAGGCGGTGGAGAGCAGGGTGGGAGGGGGAGGGGTCGAGGACAGCTGGCTTGTGTTTTGAGACGGAATGAAGTGTATCACCTACATACCTGTCTAGTGTCTGTTCATGTATATATCTAAGGGGACCACGTCGTTGTTGTGATCGATCTTCTCTCTCGTCTCATTCATTCTCAACAGACATTACACATATCTCCCTATACATTCCACACAAGATCTCATTCTCTCACAGCCGCAACCATGACTTCCCTCTACGAGCTCACTATTCCCTTCCTCATCAAGGCCTTGAAGTCGGAGCAGGGCCTCCTCGCCAAGACCGAGGGTGTCCCTACCAGCACTACGTTCGTTGAGGGGCCTGAGCAGAAGATGTGGGATCTGGGCCAGCAAATCGGCATCAGCAGCATCCACGCTAGAAAGATTGTTCATGAGCTCACTGGCAAGCCTTTCGCCTTTTTCAAAAATGAGGAGGGTATGTGACTGAAATTTCCTCTTATGTCATCACCGTCCACATGTATCACTTACGTGGAACGAGGCGTCGTCAAGATATTGATACGATTGTCTATGCCACGCGTTTATCTTTCAATGATGAGTCTCGATCTCGCAAAGTCTCGAGAACAGAACGAATAGAATGTAACTTAAAAAAACATACACAAGCTAATAATTGATATAGGATTTTCCGTTGACGAGCTCAAGAAGCAACTCGACGAGACCATTGCTCTCCTCGAGTCTGTCAAGCCCGAGGAAGTCGACGGCAAGGAGAGCCAGATTGTCCAAGCCATGTTGGGCCAGATGCCCGACGGCACCCCTATCACGAAACCCATGAAGGCTATCAACTACGTCGAAGGCTACCTCAAGCCCAACGTCTACTTCCACCTGACCACCCTCTACGACTTACTGCGGTGGAAGGGTGTACCCCTCGGCAAGGGTGACTACCTCAGTGCCTTCCTCGTCATCGAACAATAAGCGATCGGGAAGTTCTCCAAAGGCACGAAAAAAACAAATAAATATGTAAAATGATTGGCGCACGTCACGGGTGGACTATAGGAATTGCATAGACTCAATAGATGATTGCACCGCACTGAGCTGATTCCCGCATTTTTTGTGACTTGGGGTTAGATTGACATTAAGGATTCTTGAGTCCTTCTGAATTATCAAAACATTAGGTGTGCTCTTCGGCCGTTCGTTTTCCCGCCGTTTCACGCCCAAGGCACAGACATTACCGAAGTGCCTGACGCTATATAGGTAAGTAAGTAAGTATTTTACACGGCCACCGGAACAGCAAGACAAGTACCAATCCCTGCCTCCTCGGATATTCACCTTAAACGGCAGCAGGTCGTTGCGCAACATGGAAGCAAATATCTCGCACATTGCTCATATGCATTGCTTTTCTAACCCAGCTCAGGAGCTATATCGTGGAGGTTCACCCGCACCGGCATCGTTCCAATACCCCTGGCAACAGCCTCGTCATAAATGGCCTGAGTCGCAGACGCGCCTATCCTGCTCGCGCCCGCAGCCAACGCGACCAAAGCCTCGTCGAGCGAGCGGATGCCACCCGCAGCCTTAACGCGCACATTTGGGCCAACGCTGGCCTTCATCAACCGGATATGCCGCGCCGTCGCGCCTCGACACGCGTATAGTGCTCCGCCTCCACCGCCATGCCGTTGCTGCTTGACGAAACCGTACCCCGTCGAGGTCTTGACGAAGGCCACGGATTCCGCGGCGCATATCTTGCACAGATGGACAATATGCTCATCCTCGAGGAAATCGTTTTCGAAAATGACCTTCAGACCACCCGTACCGCTACCCCCACTGTCGCCGCCAATATTGCCGATGCTGCTACTGCTGCTGCTCCGACCGTATTTCGCAACGGCGTTGTTGACAGCGTGGATCTCGTTCGTCACGTACTCCCAGTCGCCGCCGAGGACCTTCCCCACGTTGACGACCATGTCGATCTCGTGCGCGCCTTCGCGGAGCGCTTCCTCTGCCTCGGCGACTTTTATCCCGGTCGTGCTGTTGCCGTGGGGAAAGCCGACGACGGCGCAGATCGGCACGCCTGTGTCCTCGAGGACGTCGCGCGCTACGGGCACGCTATATGGTTTCACACATGCTGCGGCTACCTTGAGACGCTTGGCTAGCTCCAGCCCGGCGAGGATCTCGGCGTCTGTGAGAGTGGGCTGTAGGAGGGAATGGTCTATTGTTTTGGCGAGTTGTGGAAGTGAGATGGTTATGGTGGCGTCAGCGTGGGTCGCCATTACGGGTTCGTGACCCTTTGGACGATGTGGGAGGTGTGGGTGGGAGGGTTAGGTGCTTATTGCGATGGAATTGGTATCTGGATCTAAGGTTAGGAGAAGAATAGGTTCGTTTGGAGCGGGCGGTTCGACGAATTTAGAGTTCAGCGATAATGCGAAGAGCATGTGATTGTTGGAAATTATGATGTAACTGATGCTACCTTTGTACGCGCCTCACACCTCGGGTTGATCTGGGGAGGTAGGGTGCGGGGTTTAACGCCGACATGCAAATAGCACGAGGGCAAGGGGGTTTCCGGACTGGGTGGATGGGCGGGAGTATATGTACCAAATATCTCCAATTTCCCCAATCGAGTGAGATGTTGTTCGTTGCCTCCCGTCGATCCTCTAGGTGCGATCGATGTCTAGAGCATCTGTAGAGACCTTGGGATATTTGATACTTCATCCCCATTGCTGATGCCAGTCAAACCAGTTTGTCGACGTTCCGAAGTCGAAGTTCCCTTCAAGAGCAGCGTCGACGGCTCCTAGATCAAAGGTGGGATCAAAATGGCCAAACAAGTCCAGGTCAGGAACGGCATCAAACAAGATCATCTCATTACCAGCTTTGGCCGGGTATTGCGTGAAGTCCATAGCCCGAGGTTCTTCGGGCTGTACCTGGGGCCGCTCACCCTGCGGTGCTGACTCGACCTTCTTGGAAAGATCTGTTAATCCATTTTCTTGGGCCAGCGACGCGACGGTCTTGTCCATTTCATTGAGAACCTGTTCCGCCATCGCCACCATGGTCTTCGATTTCCAGAACATGTCGTCCATTGACTTCAAGAGCAACATGTTCTTTTGGAACGCGCGCTTGCCGCGATTCCTGAACATGGGCACTCTACTGTGTCGCATTTTCCGATATGAAACACTGAGAGATAGAGAAAGCGCATAGGGAATAAACGGCATGTACGAGAGCTGCCCGGAGAACTCCTCGCCGACGATCCAGGTTATGCGGTCTGCAGCGAGAGACCTCCGGCTATTTGTTGAGGGCTTAGGCATGGCAGATGATGCGACATCAGCTGGCGTCTGAGTCGACAAGATAGCGACTGAATGATAGAATATTTCTAGAGAAGCTAGAGGCATAGATTAGCAAACGTGTGATTCGCCACTGTACATATTTGACTTACCGAGGCATGAGCTTGTCATTCTTAATGCCTCTGCGTCCAGGATCATCTGCTCGAATATAGGCAACTCAATGAGAGTAGACTGGCTCAATCGGTTTTCAGGGCAGTATAGATTGATTATCTTATCAAGTAAGCCGATAATCATGAGAAGAAGGCGGAACGGCGGCGTCTGTGCTCGGATGCAGTCATCGAAGTTCCAGCCCACGTCTTGTCGGTGAATTAGACGAGCTCGGCCATAGAACGCACTTGTAATGCGATCGAGTGCCCAGACGCAGCAGAAAATGGTTTGTATCATCTCTTTCTTCGGGTGCGCATCATCCACTGCCATCTGAAGTCCGAGGGTGTGCACTTGGTGGACAGCCCGGCTGTTTAAGAGGGATGGAATGTCCGCTTCTTCGGAGTTCGTAGGCTGCGTGTACAACGACAAAGCAGCCGACAGGCGCACGAGCCAAATCCGATCTGTCACGATCCCCGCATCTAGCGTTGCGAGAACAGAATTGGACAAGCAGGCGCAGAATTCTTGGCGAGACATGAGGGCACCGTGCAGACTCACCCGTAAGTGCTGAACGGCTTCAGGATCGGCGGCCGCTGCAAGACTGACAACCTGTTGAACTAGGATGTCTGTTGGTTCGTCCGGTACACCAGACACGGACGGGTCTTCAAATATTGGGAAAATAGGGTTCATCTTCTCGAAGTAGATGCGTCTCAAGACCGCATAGTCGTCTGGCGGAGGGCGACATGGTAGACAGTGGTTCCACAGATACGACTTGACCATATCTTGGACGGCCCGTCGCGAAGATGATTGTACACTAGGGACGCTAGAATTCCGAGTGCTTAAACGAGGCGCCATGGGAGCTTGCCATATGCCGAGCCCGCCGGGCGCAGACACATCGCGACGAGAACACAGGCTAGTGGCCTCCATGAGGATGGCCTCTGGGTTCAAGTCGCCGAAGAACGTCGATGGTTGAGCCTCTCCGCGCTTCTCTCCATTCTGGATAATCGGCGACACTGGATGTGTATCGTCGACTGCAGGAGTCGGAGTTGAGACCCGTGTCTGGTTGTTCCGGTGACCATGGTCCGTTGACGATTGCCGTCTCCCCGCCCCGGGCGACTTTTCAGGTGATCCGGAAGAAGTTGGGCCAACGTTCGGCTTCGGGTCCGCGTGTACACATCGCTTCTTCCGCCGGCGACACTTTTCGCACGCTTGCGCGACCTGTTTCCGTTTGAGAGGCAAGCCGGACGTGTCTGTTTCCACGAATTTGACCATGGCGACTGACTGAGCGACGACGGACCTGTTGAACTGGGTGGGATAGGTGTGGCGGCGGGTGGTCTCAGGCGGTGGTGACCAGATTTGTCAACTCCGCCGCCTCTCTCTAGATCTACTGTAAGGAAGACGTGAAGTTATCATACGGGATCGGCAGCACAGCTAACTACAGTACAGATCCCGGTTGGCCGCAGCTCGTGAACTCACTGGACCTAGTACGATCAATGGCAAGGAAAGTATCTCAGAGCACAGGTCCCTCGGATCTTATTTTCCTGGGGAAGTATTTACTAGCCTCGGGGTGCGGCGGGGCTTCCGAAATGGGCTAGTCCGCCCGTTCTCTCTCGTCCGCATATAAAAGATGCTGAACTATATATACTTGTGTCTAATACTCTCAAATTTAGTCGCACAGGTCCGACAAGGGCCCGCCGGCGATGATGATATCGTCTTACTCCCCCGCCTAGGGCTAGAGGAGACGGAGTACGCTATTCGTGCTAGCAGTATAGTCGTCGCTGATGTGCGAAACAATGTCCGTCATCATTCCGACGCGGGATGGGCCGCCCTAATTTAGAGTGCACAACTCTGACATGATAAATATCTCTTGATTAGAAGGATCACGGAATCTGTACCTCTAGCTAACATAACTAATAAAAAATGATTTCAAAATCCAAACCAGCTACTGTGTTACTGTCCAAGACAGCCTCTCTAGCTCGAAGCATGGCTACTATGGCCCCGACACAGTCTCAGCCTCAAACGAAGAGGGAAGGCAATATTGCCGATTCTTTCGCTTCATTATCCGGCGGTAACCAACCGCCACTGCCAGAGCGCTTTCTGGACCTCAAAAGGTCCCTAGTCGCTGGCCACGAGGATCGTGTTATCGAAAGTTGGAATAGGCTTCTTGCTCAACTTAAACAGGAAAACGCCATCCTTGCAAAAGACAAATCAAAGGTGATTCCTATTCTGGAATTCTCAACCCTTGATGAAGATCTCATAAGATTGCGATCGGATATCAAGAAGAGGGGTGTTGCACTGATCAGAGGTGTGATACCTGAGAGCGAAGCTCGATCATACAAGAATGAAATCGAAGAATACGTCAGACAGAATCCTTCAACAAAAGGCAAGCCCCGTCCCACCCGTATTGTCTGATTGCATTCTAATCATTTGTGTAGCATTCCCACAGGATGACCCCCAAGTGTATGAGCTGTACTGGTCAAAGCCTCAATTAAAAGCAAGGGCGCATCCAAACTTGTTGGAGGTGCAGTCGAAGCTAATGAACTTTTGGTACTCTTCGAATCCCGAGAGCTCCATTGCACTATCACAGACCCTGACGTATGCCGACCGCCTGCGTATACGGCAGCCTGGTGATGCCAAATTCGCACTAGGCCCCCATGTCGACGGCGGTAGTGTTGAGCGATGGGAAAAACACGGTTACGGGCTCGGTGGCGTTTACGACAAGGTGTTCGAAGGATCATGGGAAGATTACGACCCCTGGGATGCTAGCGGAAGAGTATCAGCCGTCATGGACAATTATAATGGGCTGGGAGCATGTTCAATGTTCCGCATGTTCCAGGGATGGATGAGCATGAGCAACTCTAGAGCTTTCGAAGGCACCCTCCTAGTAAACCCACTGCTCCAACTCTCAACAGCGTATCTTCTGCTACGGCCTTTCTTCCACCCCCTGAAGCAGTCAAAAGATGTGTCGAAAGAAGAGTACCTGGCAGCAGACAACTGGGCGTTCTCTGGTTCCGGAATGACGAGCGAGCTACAAGGTGCTACTCCAGGTCATGGACAAGAACTGAATTCAGAGCTCCACCCACATCTCGAATTGGACACGAGTATGGTGCATATGCCTGAAGTCAAGGCGGGAGATTTCGTCGCGTGGCACTGTGATAGTACGTCATCATCTTCACCCCCCTTCTCTTTTACCTTTCTAACATGTTCAATCTAGCTATACATGCCGTCGACAGTGTACACCAGGGTCAATCGGACTCAAGCGTCCTCTACATTCCCATTTGCCCGGTTACCGAGCAGAACGCCCACTATCTTGTTCGCCAGAGAAAGGCTTTCCTTGACGGGACTCCTGGCCCAGACTTCCCTGGTGGGGAAGGTGAATCGCGACATATCAATCGGCCGACGGAATCATATCTCAAATCGTACGCCAACCCTGAGGGTCTGCGGGCCTTTGGGTTTGAAAAACTTGTTGTATCTAGTTCAGATAACCCTGGGGCTCGGATGGTTACGAAGAAAGTAAACGAGATTTTGGGATTCTAGAAAACTCGCATGTTCTATCATTAGGTTTTCTACGGCGCGAGGGCTTTTACGTTGACTGGGGTGGGACTGATCTAATAAAGGGGACACACGAGTCTGGTCCACAATGGTGATCAGTTATACTTCGCTACGATCACTTAAAGTCATGAGCTAATTTATCTGTACGGTTGCCGTCTCTATTGTTTGTAATGAACAAGGTACGAGGCACACAGTAAGCATATTATTGCTGCGCAAAGTCTAGAAGGTCAGGAGTGAGGGCTTTCAGATTTTTTCAAGCTATATACACTCGCTTTCTTTGTCCTTGACTTCTATCTTCCGAAATCGCCTCTTACTTTATGAGGGATCTCTTGGGGCTTGGTTCTCTCGTTGCGCATTCTCGAACGTCAAAAATGACGCCATTAGACGTTCGAGCGGTCTAATGGTTATTTATAGCCCTACCTACGTTCAACACATATCCATTTCGCCTTAGCAAAATCGAGCAGACGCAACATCCGGACGCATTCTTGGCGGCATTCATGTAACATATTCTTACCCTGGTGTGGAGTAGCTTGGAAATGAATCAGCGCCGCCTTCGGGAACGATCAGTTGACGATCTCAAGTGATCTAATGTCTACGTTGTAACATGCAAGCCTAACTATTGAGATCGTCTACAGATAAACAATACCCGCAATAAGGTTATGCCGCTCCATATACACTAGTTACCTGGTGACAGCTATAATAAGCCACGGCTAGGGAGATGCCTACAGATTGGGTGCTGCAGAAATGGCGACATCTATAAGTTTCAGACTTTGTTGATGCTTTAGCCTTAAAAACAACTGTATCAGCCCTCGTTCATTATAACCACGGCCGTTGACAGGTAGTCTCAAATAAGCGAAGACTTGGAGAACTTAACTAAGAAGATCGAGTTAATAAGTACCGAGATGTGCTCATGGGATCTAACATATATAGCCTTCCTATATAGCCTGCTGATTGAAATATGGTACTGTATGAGATATTACACAGATATTGGACATAGGATTGAATGTGGTATCCGACTCTTGGCCACCAATTGTGATGAAACAGCACCATATACACAGCTTGTGGTGTAGATGTTCCTATCTCTCCGAGGTAGTATTTATTATTAGGAGCTATAGGATAATATATATGATAATTAGTTCTTCATTCATCTCTGCTTACCTCAACCTTCCTCTTTGTTATTCATCTGCATGGTTAAGCTTCGAGATGGAAGCTCACGATAGTTCAACATCGCTCGTTAATACTGCGGATGTGATTTCATCTGAATCTCAAACTCGCTTGACCAGTGAACGCAGCGATGGTATTTCAAAACTTATTCGCTAATTATCAGATAATTGCCATTGTATCATCACACTGGCATTTCTGGCCGGATCGATCACATGCATTAGTCTTGGCAAAGTCGTCCGGGAGAGGCGGACCCCTATAAACCTGGCCTCGAAAGATATCAACCCCAGCTGTACCGACTTTGGATCGAGCACGGCAGAAAAATGCTTAGATCTAGATCTTGCCTGCGGAAATTCTACATTTACCCAAGCAAAAATTATTGACGTGACGTGGGATATGGCTGTTAATCAAGGTGGACGGTTTCTTTATAGCTGGGATACTCTATCACTGCATTATCTACTCTCTTGCGCTTTCAACGGAGCTATCCATTGTGACGCATCCTTATTATATTAATTTATCATTTCCCAAAGCCTCTTTAGAAACTGTTGTAAAACTGGCCCAGATGTAAGGTCTAACAAGAAGATATTCCGAATTGTTTTGTACCATTTTGCTTATCTATACCTTAACATACGCGCTCTTTTTCTCTCTAGTGTGGAGTGCTGCCACTGAGTATGTAACTCTATCTTACAAGCTCTATTACATACCGGAATATAAGATAGTTCCCCTGAATAACAAACATCTATCTTCTTGCTGGCTGTTAGATCCGACGAAGTTCGAGTTATTTATTCCTTATGCTGAAGTAGGCCCCAGCTTCTCTGCAATTCTTTCCGGTACTCCTCAACCTTCCATCAGTAACATAATGATTGCTATTACAAGACTGCCGATAGGCGTTTGGGCGCGAACAGTTGGTCAAGCCTGCGCCTGCACTACGACTGTTAGCTGGACGATCCATGACCTGTAGTACGGCCCTAGTGGCTGGAAAGTTAATCACGCAGATAGCGCAATTTGGGATTTGCCAGCCGTGACAGAGGAAAATACGTCTGAAGCTATTACCCGCAATCCACTACATTGCGATATTGCTAGCGTTTGACCAAAACAAACTTACCTTAACCCCAGGGAGTGGCTCAATTCTAGACGGGGAACAAACTTGGAAGAAACTTCTGTCTCCAAAAATGACACCCTCAAACCGCTGTCATGGCCATCTCGAACAATGGATTGTGATAGCCTTCTAGGGGTCTTTATTCAAAGGTTCGCATGATTACCCTAGATCTTAATACTTAGTATTATGGTAAAGCGTCTGTCCGGAGATGATCTGTAGCTGCCATACCTGCCACACCCTCGAAGTTAACTCGCTACAGGAGCACACGAACCTTTTATAATCTGCAGTCACTGGGCTAGATACTCTTAGGTCTTATTAGCATCACTTGCGATCTCCTCGTCGTAACACGCTTCTCTATCGCCACCAGGTTCGGCTTGGCATCTGCCATCCAATGTTTCTGTACTTCAAACCTGCGAGGTCGGACGCGCATCATGGCAGGGAATTATCAAGAGAAATTGTGGAATAGTGCAGGCATGGCCTAAATAAGATTTCAAGCGGGGCTCGGTGAGTCCAGGCAATGCTGCAACGAGGTCTGAACGAGGTTGGAATCCATAGAGCCCGCTCTGGGCTTGGCGATTAACACAGCCAAAGCCTTAGGATAGATATCGGTTATCATAAAATACGTTTTAAGGCTATACCTAGCCCTGATCTCCCACAAGAGGACTAGAGAAAGGGGCACGACCCACCGCAAGGGCAACGGCACTTCCATCTTAAGTAGTTAAGGCGAGTGACAAGGCCCCCCCTGAGCCAGCTTATTTTCCGCAAGCATGGAGCAGTAGATGGAGCAAAGGCTCCAACCGAGATGCGCCCATTCAAGATCAAAATCAATCACAATGCTTCGAGCGTGGTTGTACGCTGCCGCGTCTTACTGTTCTTTCCCGTTTCTGTTACTACTGAGCTTCACCGATGAGACCGAGCGTACTTGGGTGTCGATCTCGACAGACCAGAAGTTTGCGTTCTCTCACTTATGGAATTTTGTTGTGCCTCTGGTACTTGGTTATCCTCTTTGACGACTTTTTGACCACATTTACAAGATTGGATCTGACATAGGTATAGTTCGGTAGCCGCGTTACATGTGGCGATACTGAAAGCATCGCCGACGGGAATTGCGACATAGCAGAAACGAGACTCGAGTCGGTTCTGATTACTAGGACTTGGATAACAACAGGGTTAATAATAATAAGGGTTACGCGTTGCGAATAGTCCGTTATTACCACATGGTGATAACGGCGTCAGGTTTTCCGTGACGACCTATTTGCTTGAGCTGCATATCGTGCCTTCTGCGACGCGGCCAGAAACAGGAATATCAGCACATAGGAGGCGGACGAACTACATCAGATTCCGCCTTTTCAATTGATTTCAGTTGTAGTCGACTCACTTTTGACCGTTAACCTTCAGCGCACTCTTATAGACTAGGATCCCCATATCCTGGTACCCTTGCCGCAACGGTATATGCGCCACCACAGTCTTGACCGGGCTTTCGGAACAGTACGTCATCGGGTTTCAGGGATTTAAACGTACGAAGCATGCATGACATTCTTTTCAAAGGCGAGAGGGTTCACATGGTAGCGTTTTCACTACCGCCGGGCTGCGCCGGGAATGTGCGATCCGGGTGTAGCGCATAAGAGTGGCAGATATTGACTAGGACTAGGATAGGGTAAGGCATTGGATTCCTTGCGTCAGGTACGGTAGTTGAGTTGTGATGAACTATCATTGTGCGTGTAGATATCTGCAAGAACAGTCTTCCTACCAATCGGACACGATCATATATACCATGTACTGTGTCCGCTGTTTCAATTTGCTTCAAGTCCGGCAGTGTACTATGTAGCTACTAGTTGGATCGTGCTCGACGCCTGTTCCTGCGCAAGTTATGCACCTAGACGCTTATGGGATCGTATTATATGTACATGTACACGCTATGCGATTTTAGGACAAGAGTCGAGAACGTCGCGCTATAACCATTCTGTCTTCCTTTTGTCCGTATCACTGTATCAGTCTCTTTTGAGCTTTGACAACATAACGTCCGTTCCAGTCCGTTCTCCTCCATCGAGCTCTCTATGCTTGGCAACCTGAATGATCCTTCAGTTCCGTTAAACCCACCTAGCACGTGGCTGGCGCTGAATAATTATGTGTGGAGGTTAGAGGGGTTACATAAATCCTTAAGCCAATAATTTCTGTGTTCAACAACCTACGCCGTGATAATAGGGAATAGAATACACTCTGCTGACTTGATAGCAACGCCCCCTCGGGTTTGACTTGAATGTATGAAAGATGTCTTCGGTCCGTGCCGTGAATGTACGCACCTTCAAAATCTTTGCGGGGATTTATTCAATTTGCATAAGCATATTGTTTTCTACAGGTACAGAAGGATGGTGTTGGGTGGCAAATTTCTACTACAAGCACAGCTTCAACTGTAGTCATATATGCATAAGCCCACTGGCTGACTTTTGGGAGCACGGAACACCTTGACATTGTTGTTATATATATATAGTATTAATGAATTAGATAGGCTACCAATAACTTTTCGTTAACCGTATCCTTATATATGAGTTGTTGTAGTATGTTGTACGCTAGAAAAACAGGTTTCGTGTTATATAATACATTTACCCCCGGAGCCAGGCTCATTTGCCATCTAAAGATTCTGATTTCACTGTCAGGTCATGTGTAACAATAATGTTTTTCGAGTTATGGTCGAACCGCTCGATCGAGTCACCGCTCGTGTCTTCAACGATTCTTTCGTCGCTTGCCCAAGCAGTTCCGTTGTAGTATGTGACTGGGGCCACTCTTCTATCCTTGGTATGATCCATACTGCTTAAGGGGTGACTTTGGCCCTTAGTAGGATCAGATCTAGAGAATATGCCACTTAGGCCGACTTTGGAAGCCCAAGCTCGGAGCAAAGGTTGGGAAGCAGGAAGGTTTCCGATGATGGCGGCGACGAACGTCTCGCGATTTGCCCATTGACTTCCCGTCACAGCCCCTTCCGGGCCAGCCTGTTACCCAAACGAGTCAATATTGGTACTTTATCCGTGCTGCGCGGCGTGTACATATGTAAGGATTGAGAAGGGACACGGAACCTACAGTTAGGATAACCACTCCTCGAATGAGACCGGCTACGATAATGAAGATAGAACCGCCAAAAAGTCCTAGCAATATAATTTTCTTCCTCAAAGGTATTTGTACTCCCCATAAGAGCTTTATCTTGTTAGTCGTGAAGAATCGAAATTAAAGACGTGGAGCAAGCTCACAGACAAAGGGATCGAACCCAAGTAGAGATCGGTGGCGACATCTGAAATCAGGGCTGCCAAAACATAGAATGGCGAATTTGTCGGTTGGCATAATGCTACGGCTCGGTTAGGCCTGATTTCTCCAAGAAGTGCTCATTGTGGCGACAAGACATACCTCCAGGATTCGGATTAATCTGCCAAAAATGATGGAACGGCTGGCAGCTCACCAGCAGCCCTATCGTCACAAACAGATAGGTAGCGATGAGTAAAATATATGCTATACGAACCCGCATACGCAAATGGGGAACTCCCGATCTATTGTTGGATATCCAGATCAGTCGTTTTGTCTTGAATACGTTCGAAAAAAATAGATTGCACTCACGTCAAGCGGCTAAAAAAGACGGCGAAGGAAAATTTAATGCACCATATGTCGAATACGTAGAGGGTCCAGCCCGCTACCTGGATCTTGGAACCCCATTGTCGTTTTTCGTATTCTGATGATAACGGAGAGAGTGCTGCACGCTCTGCATCGGTCATATAACTGTTGGTCAATCCATCGAAGAGTGCGCCGACTGTATAGGCTAGAGCAACATCGCCTGCGAAACCAATCTGCACAAAGGCCCCAAGTGCGTGTTATAATGTATGAACTTCACATAGATGGACGTGATCTAACGTGGGATAACTCACAACGAACACTACCATGAGATAGTCATCCCAATCCAGGTTTCGGAATCCAACTTTACTCCATCGCGCATAAAGTCGAAGCACAACGAAGAATGTTCCCAACGACAATAGCACCCACGGCTCCGCCTCCATACCGTTCATGGAATAGGTTTCCCTCGGTCAATGGGTCATACGGCAATGCAGCGTAGTAAGCTTATAGCCATGAAGTGAAATTGAAAACACCAGACAAAATGGATTATGTCAACTTTCAGATGGCGGGGCCAACGTTGAGGTTTATAAGGAGATCGTTCTCCTGGTCTCGTTCGCAATGGAGATGTAGAACGCAGGGGGTTGCCACCTCCCTCTTGACCGGGGAGCAACGAAGTGGATGATCAAGGTGAATAGTGTCGAACGCTTGCGCAATGTGCTACGACCTATGCCAGGGACCACGAGTGCCGTGCACAGTTGCTCGAGCTTACAAGGATATGTTTCGACAACTTCATAATAGCGAGCCTGGCCTCATATATTTCGGGGAAGATACCCCAAAAGTAGCAGTGTTTCGCAAATCATCTGCACGTCTGGCAAGAACCGTGGCCATAGTTACCGGACCGTCAAGCGCGGTGCAGTAGTGTACGACATTGCAACAGTCAAGTTATCCTTGACACCCTACTGCACACATGGAGCCCCAGTCGATGCTAGTCTAGACGATCCGAGGGATTTTTGATACGTTAACAGTAACTGCACAGAATACCCACAGATAGCAGTATGTATGTAAACACTGCGAGTAGATACCATGGTAATGGTTTGGCTACTATGGCGCTCGTGGCTTTACACTAATTCCAGACCTGAGAATTTAGACATCTTGCTTATACTTTATATGTAGTAGTCCTTATCTAGCTGTGGGTATGAAGCAGCTTGACTCTGTTCATTCTGCGGGGCGTGTGCAAATTCTCCCTGATCCTGGTTACCATGTAGGTATGATGCATGATGTTGGTGATCTTGGCAATCCCCTAAGTCTATGCAGGTCAAGTTACAGCGGGAATGGTGATGCGACACTGTAGTTCTCTTGCTTGATACACAAATGATCTGATACCCAAGAATCTGGTTCGATGCGAGCGACACCAAACCTAACGTATTACGCTCTGACTGCACTCCTGTATGTTGCCTTATTGAGACCGCTGTTAAGAGTGTCGATGAAGAGTTAATGGTCTATATGTTACACACTAAGTTAGTACAATCACAAGACACTACCTAAGCAACGTCCAGTTTACACTATGAGAACTAGGACAGGAAAATCTTCCGTTCCCAATTGGGTATTAGGTCAAGTTGACGGCGCACGGTTACATGCGCACGGTCGCGAGTAGCACGCTCCTGTATACTTTAAGCATAGTTGTTCGCGCACAGCAGTGGGGAGTGGGTGTAGGTCGATCCATATATGGCTAGGTTAGAGGCATGACTCGCCCAACATACTTAGTTCACTGGTGTCTACTGAGTATAACCTCTTCACGCCTAGATCCGTCGACCTACCATATGCTACGCATATCCAGGCCTGTCTAGTTCATAGCCACCAATCGTTGGACTCGGATCCGAATATCCGAACCCGGCCTATGGTGCCGTAAGTAGATTGTTGTGATTAGTGATGCTAAGGAGTCAAGGGCTGGGTGGTTTGCCTTTATACTACTTACTTCGAAACTTCGGTCACAGGACTGGACACTTGGGAAATTGCTTGTACATAGTAATGGAGCACCTGGCATAACCCGCTACTCAAGTTCCATGTTGTGAGATAAACAATGAAGACTTAATAGCCCTCTGCCCACAACGCGTGAGAGCCCCACGTGGCCCTGGGGAAACCCAACGTTGTTTCTGCCCTCCTGGCTCCACACTAGACCCTTAAGCCGTTGAAAGTCGCACGTATTTCTGTATCTACCTCTACTATGTAAGTAAGCAGCATGAACAAGCAGATGAAGAGATGGAGTAAATCCAAGCAGAGCGATTTGCTAGTCCCCTCTCCCACCCCTCGCCATTCCCTGCCAGCTGATTATCCGGCACTCTTCGAGTGCAGGCCGGAGTTACATAGCCGATGCTAGTATGAGGCAACGCCACAGAACTCCAATCAGCGAGGACAGACACTTGACCCTGGTGGGCAAGGTCCTCCATCCTCAGTTTGGTTGATCCTAATAAGGTTAGACTTGATGCGGGATAGGGAGCAGATTAGTGTATGCTTGATAAACAACGAGTTAGAAAGTACCTATCTAGAATTGAAGGAATGTTTATGGAATTACATTGTAGCATTTTCCATTAACACCTGAACCAACGGTAGCACTGATATCCGACGATAGTGGGTTTCATCTCTGATTTCCGGCTACCTGGGAAACAATTAGTGTGCGCACATATTTGGAGCTCAATGCACACGTAACGGTCCCCATCCAGGGTTATGGGTTCAAGTTGGCCAATATGCATATCAATGCTATGGAATGTGGTAGTGTATAACTTGAGCCGAGTCCCTATGGTCGATTAAACTCTTGGTTCTTTTATCTTTAGATCCCGAACAACTTCCTATCCTCGAGCTAGCTACCTGTCTGGAACAATAGAGAGCTACAATGGCATCAAACACATTCGATTTTGTGGTTGTTGGAGGTACGTTGACCTGATGGCGTCGTTGCTAGCCTGCGGATGTGGCTGGCAACTGAGTCAATAGCTTTCTCTATCTGTTAGTGATCACCTTCTCATATGCTAATGATGAGTAGGTGGCCCGGCCGGCTGTACGTTGGCTACCACCCTAGCCAAATCGGCCAAGAAACCTTCAGTGCTCCTGATCGAGGCTGGGGGCGATAACACAGATCGCAACCTCCGCGTCAGTGGACAGCGTTTTACAGCCTTCATGAAGCCTGAACTGAACTGGGGCTACAAGACTACTCCACAGGTCGACTGTGCAGGCCGAGAGCTTGATTATTCGCGTGGTCGCGGCCTTGGTGGATCCAGTGCTATTAACTTCGGAGTCTGGAGCGTAGGCGCACGTGACGACTACGCCGAATGGGCTCGCATAGTTGGCGACAAGGCGTTTGACTGGGAGAACATGCAGCGGCGTTTTAAAGAGGTTGAGTCCTTTGATCCGTCGTTGCCTGAAGGCGTTAGTACCAAGTATGCCGCCCCCAAGGCCTCAGACCACGGTTTTTCAGGCCCTTTGAAGGTTGGATATGCTCGCGAATTTGAAGATGATTTCACTGAAATGATTGATATCTTCGAGAAAGGCGGCTGGCCGCTCAATCCCGACCATAATTCCGGAAATCCCATCGGTATGGCGACAGTCATCAATTCAGCACAGGCAGGTTACCACTCTACCGCGAATGATCTATTGGCCTCTAAGCCTGAGAATTTGACGGTTGTGACGAATGCCCCCGTCCAGAGGTTGATCTTAGAAGGAACCAAGGTCCTGGGCGTGGAAGCGAAAGGAACTCGCTACTTCGCATCCAAAGAAGTCGTCTTATCAGCAGGGTCGCTGAACTCGCCTAGCATCATGATGCACTCCGGCATTGGGCCTGTGAAGCAATTGGAAAAGTTTAATATCCCTGTTGTTCGGGACATCCCAGCGGTCGGCCAAAATCTACGAGACCATATGTTTGTCCCCATTGTCTATCAGCGGAAGGAGACAAGCACCTCGCGGCCCTCGTTCTATGGCGACGCCAAAGCCATGGAGGAGGCTCTCGAGCAGTGGAAGAAAGATGGTTCAGGAAACTGGTCGAAATATTCCTCTGAGCTGGGCATCGGATGGAAGAAGCTCGATGGTTTAGAGTCTTCGCCAGAATTTCAGAGTCTACCTCAAGACGAGCAGAACCTTCTCCGCAAAGAGACGGTTCCTCATTACGAGGTCATAACTCATTTCCCTGTCCATTATTTCATCCCAGACATCACATCATCCACACACTATTCATGCTTCCTAGTGTTTTACTACAACGCAGACAGCCGTGGGGAGGTAACTCTGCAATCTTCAGACCCGAATGTGCCACTGCTGTTTAATCCCCGATTCCTAGGTTCTGCTTTTGATCGCCATGTCGCCGTTAGGGCCTTGCGAGAGGTCATGGAGCTTTTAAAGAACGAGCCTTACGCGAAAGACACAGTGGCAAGCTTGGCAGTCCCGAAGTCAGAGTCTGACGAGGACTTACTTGCTTACTGGCAGCAATATGTCGGTTCCAGTTGGCATATGACCGGAACGTTGAAGATGGGAAAGCGTGGTGATGCAGATGCTGTAGTAGATAATGATTTCCGATTTATCGGGTTCGACGGCCTTCGTGTTGCCGACATGAGCGTTGTCCCTATCTTGGGAAGCTGTCACGTGCAAGCTATAGCCTATATCACTGGTGCAACTTGCGCAGAGAAACTGATCCGGGAATATCAGCTCTCGTAGGGATCGCTTGTAGTAGAAACATATGATAAGATATCTAGGCATTGATTAAGCGATATAGAGGTTCAGGAGCATTGGGATACATAGACCTTCACAAAAAGATAAGATATCTAAGTAGCTCGATACGAATACTAAATTAAATGCTAAGCACCACACTAGCGAATCTTCTGTACACCGTAACCGTATTCTGATCTGGGTTGTAAATACTGTCGTCGATTCCAAAGCGCTGGTAGAGTGGAAGGAGCGGTTTGCATCTGTCTGACACAGGCAAATGGGTGAGAACAAAAAGGGGCACAGACGATACCGTATGAACACTTGACTACCTAGGTACATAGAATGACCATTCTGCCCGGTTCCACGCACTTTCAAGATCTCGAAGCACAGCGTCAACACTGATGAAGCGTGAGACTAAGCGGGTGGGAGTCTGGCAGAGCCAGGGCAAGGGCCTACAGTCGGCGTGCACAGGATTCTGTTGGCTATCATCAGCAGAAGGACTCATTAGACGTGAAATGACGAGTAAGGTTTTGATCAACGTTAGCTTTTCTTACTATTCCCCTTTTCTTGAGGAGCAGAAGAAAAGTGTTCGGGAGATGGTAGGATGTCATCTATTCCATGATCGGAAGGCAATTTCCCCGTTCTCGACCAACTTCGAGACACAGTACCGACAGTGGCGAAAAGACGGTCACTTTCTACTACCGCATCGGGACTTCGAGGAATTGGACTTGATACTATGAGGTGCGAAGGCCATATTGGTATCTTTTACGGTGCCAGTGCACCCTTAGTTCTAAGACCCCAGCATGACAAAGATATGTACATGAAAATCGGCGAATGCTACATCCGTAAGTTAATGCATATTGAGACTGTGCAGCGAACGCCAAAGCCGGGGATTTAGTTTCAGGAGGCTTGGGTTAAATCTGTAAAATCGGAATTTGCTAGCAGGATAGGAGGAGAAATGAACGTGGTTTCCGGCGGTACTATGAATGTGCATAAGTTTCAAAAAAAAATTGGAATTGTCCGTCTGGAGTACCATAAACTGGAATATATTCAGAAACGACACCCCAAGAACATGAACTGATGAAGGGACTGGACAGTGGCGAACATGGATGGAAAGGATGCCTGGGTCAACATGTGGCTGCAAACAGCCTTCTTTATTAGGATTCTACAACCTAAGACAGCTAACAGGCAATGTAATACGTCCTGACTACTTACTATAGTCCCGTCAATATTTTTTTGATGGCAGGGACATGACGTCGCCGTAGATGACTCATCACAAGGTTAGGTTTCGAATTGCACGGCCAACTACTGCAGTGAGTGAGAGTAATTGTCAACAGTGTATGTCACCCAAACCTAAAGAGAAAGACAGCTTCTACGCTTGGATAGGCATTTGAATAGCGTCACTCACTATGGAGACTCGCGATTAGGAAATTAAACGCAGGATATTCGCGAAAAGCCAGCTAAGAAGGCTACATGCGCACCTTATGAAACTATGCCCTGTCCCTATGAATTACACAAAGACTATTGACTAACCTTTCACGCCACATAACGTGATTCTAGTCGGATACCACCTATATACTGCGCAGTGCTATCTCCTAAGCAAAGTCTCCCGCAGCGCTACCAATCGCACGAAGGTGGCGTTTCCATCAGCATCGAGGTCAAACGCAATCAACCCAAGCGGCACATTAGCATACGTGTAATCGTCAATATCAAGCCAGCTCTGGCAGGGCCAGTAGAATTCGTCTTTCGGCGGGATCTCCGACGGCGGTTGATAGACGGCGGAAAATCCCACTCGAGTGCGGCCGTCGTAGAGCTGATTTGGAATGAGCCGGAACTCGACGTCCGACCCGAACAGGGCGAATACACTCCCTAGAAGGTCCACGCCACTGGCGATGTACTCGGTGACCCGGAGGCCTAGCGAGCCATCCGTCGTCACGGTGATTGACGTGTTTGTTCCCATGTTAGGGGACGTGTACCGGCCCGCAAAGTTTTCACTCGCCTGTCGTTTAGTGATGGCCTCGAGCGCTGGGAGGAGCGTGTTGACGATGTCGTTAGACAGGGCGTCGACGACCGCATCTCTCGCCGTGCTCGATGCCGAGAGGATGCTGAAGCCGAAGTTGTACGCGGGCAACAAGAAGAAGACGGAATTGTAAACGCCCCAGTTACCGCTCTTTGTGAAGAGGTCTACGCTGTGCCCGTTGGCGCGCACGCGAAAGATCTCCCAGCCCCGACCGACTGCTTGTTCGATGGTATCCACGAAGGACGTCGTTGAAAACCAGCGGCGTGTCGTCGCTTGTGTCATCAATGTGCTGTTCAAAATGGATTTACCGATAGCTGCTAGGTCGTTCGTGGTTGAGAAACCCCCGGCGCCGCCGTTCAGAGGACCGAGAGCATCCCACCAGCCACTCCTCACCAGGCCACCGCCGGGAATAACAGAGTTATTTGTAATTTGCAGAGGGTTCCCCATAGTTGTGGAGCGAAGATCGAGAGGCTTTGCTATATGTTCATCAAATATGTCTTCAAGTGAAGCCCCGAGCATGTTCTCCAGCGCAAGGCCCAGTATAGCAAAGTTAGCATTACTGTAGGAGGGTGTATAGCTTGACACGAAGCTCAATCCTAAGTTGGCAACCTCTTTAATGTACACTACGGACTGTTAGTGTGAGATGGTCCCGTCATGCGCAAGGGAGCTGAATTACCATCGCGTGAACATGGCAGGTATTCGACGTTGGCTGTGAAGTATCCGCATGCTGGATCCTCGCTCTCAGGAACACCAATACCATTTGCTGGGTTGTTTGGCAATACGGTAGCTGCCATAACAGGGAGAAACGAGGTGATGTAACCCGAAACAGCCACATCATTCAGGCCATCTGAAGTAAACTTAGCAGATCTGTTGCGTGCCTACATGCGACAGGGGTGTCTCACAGTCTCTCGCGATCCCAGCGAGGTACATAGCCAGATCGTTGACCGTGATTTCATCCCAGCGAGCCCCTGGGTAATGATCATGGTGCTCTTGGTACTCGAGAAGCTGCGGGATAAAGTCAGATATAGGGCTGTTGAACTTCCGGTCTCCGTCCGCGATTAGCCACTGATAGACAGTCAAGATCTTGGTGATACTAGCGATCCGGTATATTGAGTCTGCGTCGACCTCATTCGCTCCAATCCCACTAGTCGCGACGGCTGGATCAGTGTGGTGAAATTCATAGAGTAGCTCGTCGTCCGTCGTGCTGAACATACCAACGGAGAATGTCGTCTTATTGTATGGCATTTTCCCAAGACTTGCCCGAATAGACCGTTCAATCATACCCGTCGCGTTCCGGAATAGGGCCTCGGAGCCCAGGCCCGTTGGCGCGGGGAACTGTGGGCCTTTCAAGGGGCATATTCGTTCCTTTCTATGGGCTCCGGATAGAGGCAACAAGATGGCGAGGAGTGCTGACGCAGAATATCTCATGGCTACTGAGTCACTCACAACCGAATGTGAAAAGAGACGTGAGGGAGAGGAATACCTAGGGGACTGATGGCAGGCTACTACCCATGATTGAAGCCTTTATAGAGAGTATGTAAGCTTATCTAAGCATAGACTGAGTCTCGGCGCAATGCCGCAACCACATCAGCTTCTTTTCTAACTCAACCGCCTATATTAATCTTCTGAGTGTCCAAGGAGATTAGCCCTCTCTTATCTTGTATTTGAGGTTGATCATTAGGTATAGCCAGCGTGCCGGGGAAGAATTTCGGTCTTGCTGCTAAACTAATCTCTCGTTATCTTATCGGCGCTATCAGTATTGAACGCATCCTACCTATACTTGTCATCTGTATAGGTTTAAGCGGTGCGACCGTAACGCTCAGGTTTTGACCAATTCCGGATCGTTTTGTGCCTCCCCTGATAAGTGACAGGTGTTGACAACTTTATTTCACCTCAAAGGCTTTAAGGTTAAGTTACAATGTGCTACATAACCTTAAAACCATTAATCTTTGAACATACTTTAAGGGGACAACTGCTTGGCGTAACAATTGTATTCAGCATATTCATCTTAAAAGATCTTTAAGCCGATTATTCAAGTTCTCAATTATGTCGACTAACCGGCTCCTTTCTACGTTAGGTAGTGACTTCAGATTAGCAACAGCTGTGTGTCCCAATTATCTATATAACGCAACATATCACAAAGCGGGGTAGTACCATATCCACAGGGTCAACCCAGTTGCTATAGTATTCAAAATCCTCGCTATCAGTAACCAATGCAATAATACTAATCCAACGATATCGTGACAGTATACATAATAAGACGAAATGCACATCTCATTCGGGGTTGTCGGCAATTGCAATCTACCAGTAGGAGATCCAAGACTTTGGTTGATGTTGTATTAGCGTAGCAAGCAGTACCGTGCTTCATCTCCTGGCGCAGCCGCCGCTGTCTCGCTCCACTAGGCGGAAAACGGCACTAGAGTACGTAACTATGAATTTTTAGATCATCACGCTAATTGGTCGCCTGAAAAGCCGATGCCCTAAGGATCTGTCCATCCTTGGTAAGCCATTTTCGCTGTCTGTATTGAGAAAGAAACCGTCAAGAAAGTGATCTATTCCTAGTCTTTGAATAGAAGAATAGAGATTCCTAATGGCAGTCATCTTACACCTTGGCGTTTACTTTGCTAGCCATATATACCTTTTAAACTTCACGAAGGTCATAAACAACGCGTGATCTCGCGATAGCGTGGTTTTCATGCGTAAAAAGCTCGACCCAATAACCGATCCTCCACATCCAGAAAAGGTTTAAAAGCCGACGATCTCCATCCCAAGCAGCTGAAAACACCACAGGTTGATTTCTTCTGGCTGCCCTTTATGCCAGAAATGCATCTAGCGTACCAAGCTAAAGGTGCGCTAGACATCTGTGTAGGACTGAGTGGATGCTATATGCGCCTCTCCCCTTTTCATTTGATTCTGTCGTTACCAAACCACGTCATTGGCTTTGAATTATAACTTAGCTGACACCCTCTGAATCGAGCCTCCGGAATGTCATCTTCAGGTGTTGTCAACTTAAGGAACTCTTGGCCTGACTAGTTGTGTTTCTGTGCAACAGCACAAGAACCAGGATGCGGCTTCTCAATCTCTTCAACGTATTGCAATTACAATTTTCGTTGTCCTATGTTGTCGCTGCCACGACGGCCTCTTTACCTGCTAAAAGCGTCATCGAGTATGCACTCCCAGCTGCTGCCCAAACACACGAAATTCTCCCCGTCAGCGATCATCTTCTACTCATCTCTCAGCAATCAGATGGAGGTTTACTCAAAGTAGCGCTCGACAACAACGGAAGGCCGACTGGTGCTCGCAAATGGATAATAACAAATCAGTGGTCTGGTCTGCACGGATTGACACCCTCTTCAATTTCAAAGAGAAATTCTTCTACATCCAGTGTCTGGGCAACTGTCCAGTTTGATAATGCTATACTCCACATCGACCCGAAAGGCGACGATATCAACGCAGCACCCCAAGTCATCAAGACTATTCCCATACCTGCTCCTGCGTTCGGGCCTCACGGCATATTGGAGCATAGTGGGAATCTATGGGTTGCGTGCAAAGACAGTTCACACATTGTTAGAATCAATGCCACCAACCCAAGTGATCACCAGATCTGGGCTGTGAGCCGACGTCCAATCTTCGTTGCCGCGCACCCTACTAGTGGCGATATCTACTCTGGATTGGATTTGGATAGCAAGATCTGGCACTACAAGAACGACGGAGGAAATGGCGAGGAGATCGAAATTCCTGCAGAGAAAGGGAGTGTTCCTGTTGGTACGGTTGCTGGGCCGGACGGTAATGTCTGGTTCGTTCTCTTGGGTAACGCTACTGGCGGTACAGGCACATTTGGACGCATCAATAAAGATGCGTCTATCGATTGGTTTACCATGACTTCTGCTATTGGAGCAACTGCGCCTCTGATCCATCTGGCATTTGACGAAAATCCAACCCGATTTTGGTTACTGGGGTCGTCAATTACCTGCAAAACTTGCCCCGATGCTGTGTATACCGTCAAAATCGACGATATCTCGATTGGTGGTACGTCTGGCCCAAGAATTGCGATACAGAATACCATCATGATGCCTACCCAAAGGAACTGGAATCATCGTATCATGTTTCATAGGGGGAACCTATACATCACCGAGCTTATCACGTCAACGCTTGCCCATATAAGCGGAGCTTTCATTGATAGTCCGAAAATCAGTGAGCCATGGGATCAGTTCGCCGCCTCGGGTCTAGGAATAGGTGCGCAGGTTGTCACATATAATAACACAGCTCATTAAAGAATTGGATTGTATTTTGAATAAAGGAGCTAATTTAATAATAGTAAATAATGCTAGTTAAATACCACTTATATGGGCAATAAATAAAGGCTATAATACAACTATTAACCTATTACTTTATATTACAGACGTCGCTTCTTGAAACAGACCCCAGAGACCTAGGCGGTCTGGGCTGGCAGACCAGTTGTATATAGAGCCAAGTCAAGCCACCAACAGCCGAGAGGAGTTCGTTGGTCAAGGACTTATGCAGCCCTAGTTGATCATTGTAATCTGAATTGCCTAGATTCCAAGCCCAGTAATCCTGCCCTTGTTATAACATCGGCCCCCTTCTCGATTAAATTCGTTTCCCAGAGAAAACTAGCCACCGTCAAGTTAAAACGATCGCACGGGAAGAAAAGGAGGCAGGCTCTATAGCTCCCCCAAGATCCATCCGACTTCTACTGAGTCTTCTTGTACGATGATGAAGAACGACTAAGTTCGAGATCAGCATGGCCTGGGGTGCAAGGATAGTTAACAAATGTTATTCTCTCATAGGCTACTTACTAGCTGGGGCATGGGGCATCCTTCTCATAACCCCTAGCATGGTGGTTGTAAGTGATCAAACGGCCATTTGAAGTTGTTCGCTCGATCCGTTCGCTTTGACGGTTCCCTATGAATATACGGCATTAGCCTCTCGCCATATCATATTTTGTGCAGCGGTGATTACTCATGCATCACGTACTTGACTTATATGTCCGGATTATATCCTGGCGGACAACCGTTGAGTAACCGGATGAGAGATAAGAGCCGGAGCCGGAGCCGGAGCTGGTGGAGCGGTCCCAAGACGACATGTTGTCGATGATGTTATGGGAAGGAAATCCTTGAGAAGGGAGAGCAAGAACGTCGGCCCCCTTCTCAAGAAGGTTCAGGACATCAATGTGGCCATTGTTTGATGCTAAGTTTAATGGCGTCAAGCCGGCATTATTTACTACTGTTAAATTGGCTCCCTTATTAAGAAGAAGCTCAATGACCTCGATATGGCCACAGGCTACAGCCGAATTTAATGGTGTCCATCCATCCTTATTTCCTATAGCCATATCAGCCCCTTTTTCAAGAAGAAGCTTGACAACATTGGTATGGCCGTGGCCCGAAGCTGAGTTTAATGGTGTCCATCCATCCTTATTTGCCACAGTCATATCAGCCCCTTTTTCGAAAAGAAGCTTAACAATATCGGTGTGGCCACGGCCCGAAGCCGAGTTTAGTGGTGTCCATCCATCCTTATTTGCGATAGTCATATCAGCCCCTTTTTCGAGGAGAAGTTTGACAACATCGGTATGGCCACGGCCCGAAGCTGAGTTTAATGGTGTCCATCCATCCTTATTTGCCATGGCTATATCGGCCCCTTTTTCGAGGAGAAGTTTAACAATATTAGTATGGCCATTTCCCGAAGCTGAATTTAGTGGTGTCCATCCGTCCTTGTTTGCCATGGCTATATCGGCCCCCTTTTCGAGGAGAAGCTTAACAATATCGATGTGGCCATTGCTTGAAGCTGAGTTTAGTGGTGTCCACCCATCCTTGTTTGCTATGGCCATATCGGCCCCTTTTTCGAGGAGAAGCTTGACGACTTCACCGTGTCCTTGACTTGCACCAGCATATATGGGAGTTCTTCCCTTATTGCTTGCAATATTCACACTAGCCCCTCTTTGCAGAAGCTGTATTACACCTGACACCCAGCCCTTTGAGGAAGCACCGAGCAATGCTGTTCGGTTTGATGAGTCAACACAGTTTACGTCCAATCCGACCTCCTCTATGAGATGAGTTAGTGTTTTTGAGAAGCCGAGAAGTGACGCATAAAACAGTGGATTCCCTGACAAAAGTTCCCCTTCATACTGTATCATCTTGTTTTGGAATCCATTCTCGCTATATTTTCTCCATGACTCCCAGTTCTCATTTTCTGGGTGGAAAAACGTATTGATTAGCTGGACAACATCTTCGGAATTAACAATTCCATGCTTCACGTGCTTGTGCCACAAGTTTGCTGCATACTCTCGGAACGCTTGGATTATGGAATTATTCCCCTCTTGTTGCTGTATTTCTTCCCAGACGTCCTTGCAATCCAAGTAGCGGATGCATATTTTTGCAAGAATATTACTTTGGATTGCCTCATTCGAAGATCGTAACTGCTCATTTCCGATCAACTCTCCGGGACGAGCCGGCATATGACACAGAATGTATTGCCTCACTGAGAAATGACTCAGATGTATAGTTGAATAACCCAAGCTTGAAGCTGATTCAGCCCTTCGAACCTCAATAAGAGACCCACAAAGTTCTGATATTTCAGTCTTGATATAGACCTCGTCGATGGAGTCGGGCAGTTCTGTGTAGTCCAGCGTGCCGCATTCGTCGCCCGCCAGAAGCAGGGCCTCAGTGATCTCACAAATAGTAATCGGACGTAAGGCAAATGTTGCCCACCTCAAAATCGAGAATGCTCGCTGTCTACTAATATTTTCAAGGTTCCTAATTCTTTCCCAATTGCGATCATAAATGCGATCGAGCTTATTAGGTGCTTCGTCAATGAGTCGCTGAAGTTGTTTTAGATTTTTGCCACCCTTTAGGTCGGGTTCTAGCAATTTAATTCCTAAAAACATTGAGTCGCACCGGTCGACCATTCTATGTGCAAGTTCTTGCCGTTGTGCTTCACTTTTGTTGGCGAGCTTCTCTTCGATAATGCTTTGTGAAAACAGGGTAGCATCGGATTCGACATCCCGTGGAAGTATTGGTAACTCAACCAGTTCACACTCCATATTAGTCTTGTTACCGTTTAAACCTTCTCGAATCTCCTGGTCATTGCGACTAACAACTAGAAGCCGTGATTTTGAGTTTGAGATGATATACTTAAGAGACTTGAGAAACTTTAATAAAGAATCCCTACGACCTGTCTTGCCGTCGTTCTCTCGTACAGTACACTCGTCAAGGCCGTCTACGATGAAAATGCATCTCGGTATATTCTGAACGATTGATTTGAAAAGCTCTTCAATATCGGTTTGCGATGCTATACGTCCGTCGGTCGCCTCCCGTTTTTCTCGGGCGAGATCAAATGCATCTCGATTTTGTATCGTAATCTGAGAGATCCAGGACTTCATAACAACAAAAGGATCCGCCCGGCTTTCTAACTCTGAGGAGAAAAAGAAATATGCCAAGGGACTGTTAGAAGTCGCCAATAGGTGTTGAACGATTCTTGCACAAAGAATCGTTTTTCCGTATCCAGGAGGCCCGTTAACCCATAAGAGCTTTGCGTTTTCCGATGGGAACGACTGCCATTTCAAGAACTCAGGCCGATTAAGTATCCAGTCGCAGGTACCATCTAGTATCCTACGGACAAAATCGTCGTACATCTGTTTTGTATCATGCGTATCGAGCCAATCGTTCAGCTCTTTGCGGGTCTCATCTTGACGTATTGAGTATAATCCAATGTAGGAGAAGAGGGGTCTTACTGTCTAACTGTTTTTCTACATCGGCCAAGATCCTTTGAATGTCAAGATGCCATGAAGTTTCTCCTGTTTTTGTAACTATATCTGGTGAGTAGAGATGACGTATAAGTAGCTGTGGGACATACCATTGAGAGAGGCAAGATTGCTATGTCTTGGTTCTGAGATCATCTGGCCTGGAATAGTGGGCTGATCTGGAGGAACGAGATCATATAGCTTCTGGACTAGAGCGTCAAACGATTCGACAAATGCAAGAGACCGCGTCTTCCATCTCAGAGCCCATCCAAGTCTACTCTTTCGTGACGTTGCGTCCTGATACTTCTCGAATTGTGGACGCTCTCTGGGAAGAACGCTCTTGCTATGGGCTAGCGGATCAATTAAACCGGAGATTGGTCGCAAGCAAGAGGTGAAATCGCCTGTATCATCATCGAAATGCTTGATACTTTGTAAGATCTGATCAACTACCGGTCGAATTAAAGGGTCGTCGAGGGCTTTGTGATAGCCGTCTCCATGTTTGCCTTTATCAATACCTACGCGCTGACCCCATTGCTGAAATCGAACCCTGTCGGCTCTAAAGCGAGCTATGAGAGAACCGGATTCGACTCCAAAGTCTTTATAGGAGTCCCACCTTTCAACGATATCCAGACAGGTACTGAAGATTCCGATGAGTCCTGTGACGCCTACTGCCAAGCCTGCAGGTTCCATAGGTGTATTAGAAATCGTGAGGTAAATGGTCACGACGGGCGCGAATAAGAGGGATGTCAATTTGAAAGGCGAATATAGAACACCAAGTAATTGCGAAGAAATGATTTATTCACTAGGTAGGATCATTATATTTGTTGGAGGGGTTAGAAAAGACGGAAGGATGGTTCGAGGAGGATGATGGGGACCCAACGGAATAAATGGATGAATGCGCGCAGTGGCACATGCACCAGCCGACAGCCATCTTTCTGTAAAATGTAAAATGCGGTAAGATGGGGAAACAGCTGCCCTCCATCAGCAACGCATCACTTAATGAAGGTTGGGTGCCCTATCCAGGCAAACCATCAGGATAACTAGATGGCGTTCTTTTTTTCGAGATTAGACTCAGACACAGCCACGTCCCAAGGGTGCAATTAGGACTTTTATGTTTCTGCATTGGCCATAAAAAGGTGTGGGGAGGTACATACAAGGCGAAATGTGGATGCCCGGGGTAGGGCAGAACATGAAGGTCCAGTGGGACCACATAGGACAAATCATCGGAGATAGCCTAAAGGACTTAGCACTTAGCACTTAACATTTAGCATATAAAATTTGGGATTATATTTATATAAGTTATTATTATATAAAAGGATATCTAATTTAATTAAATTATATACCTATTTAATTATTAGGTTTTAGTTTTATTAAAATACTTTTATATAATTGGTTACTTACCTAAAATATTATATAAAGGTACCCGGTAGTTATTTTAATACCTTTATTTATTTAAGTTTTATTAATAATAGAAATTATATATATTTAACCTTACTTTAACCTATATAAAGAAGAAAATTAATCGTATAAAAAGAAATAATATATATTTAAGTAAGAATAATAGGGTTAACGGTTAAATTGTTAACTAAATAACCGGACTAATAATTTAGCATCTTTAGCTTTTTTTTTACCAACTAACAAAATATAAAAAAGGGTATATAATTATTATTATTATTAAGCTTATTTTAAACAAAGTAATAAACTTTATAGTTTTAATATTTATAATTGTTATAATAGCTATTAAAATAACTTAATAATTATATATAGCTAGGAAATAGCTATATTATATTATTAACTAAAGTACTTTAAATATAATAATACTTAAAATAAAGTAAAATAAATAAAACCCTTTAAAATTAAATTAAAAGAGCATTAATATAATTTAGCTAATTAAATAAAATTTAAGTTAAAATATAATATGTTTATATAATAATAATATTATAGTTAAATAAGTTTAAAATTATTTATTAAAATATATTATAATAATAAAGTATTATTATTATTATATACCTGCTATACCGCTTATATGGTGCGGTCCTTCTACCTATATAGTTATAAGTAAAACTGTATAATAATTAAATAAAAACCCTATATAACCTTTAGCTATTGCCTTATTATTTCTTAACCCTATATAAGCTAATATATATCGTTTAACTATATGGTAGAAAAAGGGAAGGTAAGAAAGCCTGGATTCTTTTGCTTTTTTTACATTCTTTAGTTATTTAAAAAGGAAAGGAAGGCCTTTTCCCTTTCCTTAGGGACCTTTAGGGGGGCCCTTTTAACTTTTCTATTTAAGTTCTTTTTTCTTCGTATTCCTCTTTTTCTATTCCCCTTAATCCCTTTAGCTTTATTATATATAATTATTTTTCTAATGTTTAATAGCTATTTTATAATCGCTTTTATTTTTATTAAGTTTTCTATTATTATTTGTAGGTTCCTATTAGTTTGTAGCTATATTCCGGCTAGTTCCTTAATTAAGGTTTTCCTTTTGTTTTTTAATAGCTTATATTATAGGATTATATATTATAGAGTTTTTTTACCCTTTATATATTTATAAAGGGGGGTTAAAAACTTTAGAACTTTCCTTTTATATAGGAAGGCTTTAAATCCTATTTTTCCGGTTTATATTTATATTGTTAAAGCTGCTTTATACTTTAGGAATTTATAAAACTTTTATAATGCCCTTTTTCCGTTAAGCTTTTACTTTACTATTATAAGGTAGCTATATTCTATTTTAATATAGCTTTATCTTTTTTTTTACTTTTTAGTTAAGGTATTATTTAGCTTTTTCCCCTTTGCTTATTTGTTTTATTAATAATATAGGTTTATAGTTAGGTTACTTTATAATTAGTTCCTTATACTACTTATAAATCTCCCCCTGGTTTACCTTTTAACCCGCTATTTTTAAAATGCTTATATAAGTTAATCGACCTTTATTATAGCTTTTATTAATACTTTATAGTATATTAAGTTTTTTAATTAACTTTTATTCGTTATTATTTTATTATTTAAATATAGGTTAACGGGGGGTATATTTAGTTTTATTTTAAATTAATATATTAGTATAGCTTTAAAGGCCCTTATAATATATTTAATATAAGCATTTTAAATATTTTTAAAGGAGTTAATTATACCCTTTAATTTATTTCCCTTAAGTTATTTATATTATATAATTGTTTTATATATTAAAGTATTTTATATTAAGTTTTATAGCTTGGTTATTATATATACCTAAATATTTAGCTTCTTTTTAAATTTAACTAAATATTGTTTTTATTTAAAGTTCCTATTTAATTATACCTTTAAGAACTTTATATTATTTATTAGCTGTATTATTATTTATTTAAGTTTAACTTTTTATTTAAATATCTTTTAACTTTTAAAAAAGTATATAAGTATACTTTTTAAAGGGTAAATTTTATTTTATACTTTAATGCTTAAGTTTTATATATTTATTATATTACTTTTAAAACTTTATAATTTTATTTTATTTAAAGGTTAATTATAAAAAGGTTTATATTATTTATAAACCTTATTATAATTATTTTTTAATATATTATAAGGTTGTTATATAATATTAATATATATAGGAAAAATAATAAAGGTAAAAGGGGGGAGCTTTAAAGGACCTTTACTTTAAGGAGGATTAATTAGGAAGTAATACTGTTAAAATAAAGTTATATTAATCTTTTAAAAATAAATAAATAGACCTATAATATTATTTATAGTAGGTAGCCTTTTTATTAAAGAATATAAATTATCCTTTTTTTATTAATTATATTAAAGGCTTTAATAATGTTTAATTAAAGGAAAGATATAATGCCTTTATAGTTAAAGGCTGTTTTAATTGCCCTTAATATTAATTTAATTGTTATATTTATTAACTTACCTTTTTTATTTTTTATTTAGCTATTTAATAATAGTTCTTTCTTTTTAATTATATTTATTATTTTATAATTTAGCTTTTTTTTTAAGACCTTTCTTAATATGTTAATAAGTACGATTAAGCGTTAACCTTTTAGGGTTCCTTTAGTTCTTTTTAGCTTTTTTAGCTTTAGGATTATTATTACCTTTATTTATTAAAATTTAATTAGGTAATACCTTAAAGTGAAGTTAATGGAATATAGGGTAGCTAATTATTTAATTAAAGTTGGTTTATATGCTTTTAAAAAGTTATTAAGTAATAGGTTCCCCTTTAATACTTTTTATAGGGCTAGCCTTTAGATTATTTTTATAATGTCCTTTTTTTCTATTGCGGTAACGCATCTCCCACTTGACCTGGCCACCCAATTGACCTGGCCACCCCACCAGCCCATACAAAAAACGTCGGTGCGCTAATCACGTGATAATTGAATAACTTGACGAATACTGGTCGTATAAAATAATACAATATACCATTAGATTTGTAATAAGAAGGGCTATCCAACGGTACTCTCCATTAATTTATAAGATTTATATTCGTGGAGTTATTAAGCAATACGCTAAAGTAAGCGCTAAAATAATCCTTGCCTAGCGGCCTTTTAGCGTATTGCTTAATATCTCGCCTAATAAATTTTATAAAAAACAGTAAAAAATACCGCTAGATTCCTTATTAAATAACTAATCTAATGGTATTAATTATCAAATTGTAGGACTAATATTGGTTAAGTTATTCCAAATTGAAACATTGGACTTTTATATAGGTTAAGGGGGATGGCCAGCTCAATTGGGTGGCCAGGTCAAGTGGGAGATGCGTTATTTATTTTAAACTATTAATATTTATTATAGGTAAGGTTTTTATTTAAAATATTAAATAGGTTTACTGGTAGTATTAGGAAAAAACGTTTTATTAATAGGGTTATTTTTCCTTTAAATATATTTATTATATTAGGGTTGCCTTTAGTTTTAAATAATAGTAGTATAATTATAATTTTAGGTATTAGTTTATAGGTTAACCTTATTTATTTAATTAAGCTTTAAAGTATTTTTAAATCTTTAAATGCTTTTATTAAAGCTTTCCTTTAATTATATTTCTATATTTTCGTTACTTTTTTATTAAATAGTTATTCCTTTTTTTTAAAGGTAATTTAAGCTATTATAGTTCTTTTACTTTAGAAATAGCGGTAAGCTCTTTTAACTTTTTTTTCTATTATTATTACTTTTAATAATTATTATATAAAAGCCTTTTATTTTATCCTTAAGGTTTTTTTAGGTATAAATTTGTTTGCTATTTTTATAAATTATAAAATAAGTATATTAAAAGCTTTGTTAAGCTTATTATTAATTTATAGGATTTTTGTTTTAGTAATATTTATTAGGGCCTTTATTATAGCTCTTTTTTTATTTAATTTTAACTAGTTTTACCCTTTTATTTAATAGTAGTAGCTTTATAGGATTATTTTTAGGGTTATTATAACTTTTATTATTATATAGTTTAATTTTAGCTATTTTAGGTTTCCTTTATATATTATTATTAGGTTATTGTTTATCTATATTAAATTTATCGTTAAGTCCTTTTAACCTTTTTTTAATTTTATTATTTTCCTTTAAGGTATAATTAATATAAGGTCCTATTATATTATAAACTTTAAAAGTTCTTTAGCTCTTTAGTTTTTATAATTTAATAGGTTTTAAAGTAAGTAATAGAGGTTGAAATTTTTTATAAAAAGGTATTTTCCTAATATTTTTCCTTTCCTTTTTATCTTTTATATTAGGCTTTACTATTTAATCCCCTTTTAATTTGGGGAATATATTAATTAAATTATTATTATTAAATTATTATTGCTTATTGTTATATTTATTTAATCCTTTTTATATTCCCTTTTTAATGATTTTATTATTATCCTTTTATTAATATATAGTATAGCCCTACCTTTTCCTTATATAAGTTAATAGTTATAGTTTTTAAGGTAATAAATATTATTATATTTATTAACTAAAGGTTTTTATATTGCTATATAATTAAAGTTAATATTTAAAAGTACTTTTATTATATTAATTTTTAATTTTATAATATTTTAAAAGGCTATATTATATATTATTAAGTGGATAATAAGGTTAATCTTTTTATACTGCTATTAATTTATAGCCTTTTTATTAATAATCCGCTATTGTTAAGCTTAATAAAGGTTAATATTAAAGGAGCTTTAAAGTTGGTTGCTTTTTTATTTATAGCTTTTATTTCCTTTTTGTTTTAAAAGCTTTTAGGTTATAATGTATATATTATTTTTATTTTATTTTTTTCCTTTATTTCCCTTTTATATCTTTTATTTTAAATTATATAAATTTTATTATAATTTATATATTTCTTTTTTTTATTAGCTTTTTTTATTAAATATTTTTTTTTCCTTAATATTTTAATACTATATAAAGGCTATACTTTAAGTCCTTCCTATAATATTTTATAATATACCTATATTTATAATATTTAAAGTATTATATAATTTTTAATTTTAATAAAAAGGGTTTATAATTAAAAAATTAAGCCTTTTATAAAAAGTTATTATTATATATTAACTTTATTATTATTATATTAATAATATAAATAATAATAAATATTAGCTTTACTTTATTATTTTTAAGTATTATCTTTTTATAATGTATAATGTTTAGGTATTCCTTTTAAAATAATTATAATAGTTTTTTATTTATATATATTCTTTAAATTTAATTTTTTAAAATCCCCTTTATAATTATAACTATCTTTTTATATTATAGCTTTAACCTTTTATTAAAAGCTTTTATTATTTATTTCCTGTTTATTACTTCTTTTAATATTATATTTTTAAATATTATTATTATATTGCTGCTATATAGTTTTTTTGCTATAATAGTGCCGTTTTTAAGGAATGCTATATTTATTGCCTTTATAATATTCCTTAATATTCTTTTTTTAAAATTATCCATTTATTCTTTAATTTAGATAAGGATCTTTTTATTATACTTTAATAGTATTACTTTATTAATATTGCTTAATTATATAGTAGTTATTATTTAGGCCTATAACTTTAAAAGGTTTGTCGTTATATATATAGTTTGTTATAAGGCCTTTTATAAGGCTTCTTTAAGGTTTCTTTAGGTAATTAGGGTATTGTTTCTTTTTTTTATATTTGGTTTCGGTTTTGCCCGTTTTATAGTTAATTTGTAAATAGAGCAAATTAGTTATATCCTTTTTATATCTTTTTATAAAGAAAGTTCTTCCTTTGCTTTTTTATTTATTATAAACTATAATATTAGTTTAAATATTTTATTTAATATTCCTTTAATTTTTTTTAAATTAATAATAGCTTACTTTCCGTTAAGTAGCTATTATATTACGGTTATGTTACTAGTAGGTCCATTTTAGTTTTCCGTTATATTATTAATAAATGGGTTATTTATTATTATTCCTTTATTTTCTTCTGCGTTTGCTATTTGTGCTTAAGATATAAGCCTTCTGCTAGGTAGAAGTTAGACTTCCGGTTGTAGCGGATTAATTTATTTAATAATTAGGTTTAAATCCGAAAAGTTATTAAAGGTTTTTTAAAATCCTTTAATAAAGTAATAATAAAGTATTAATTATTATTCTTTAATAAAAAGAATAAAGGTAAAAAAGGTAAAAATGCTATTTATATAAAAATATTAATATTTATTATATAAAAGAAAGGAAAAGAAGTTTATACTATAATAATAATAGTAATAATAATAATAATAGTAATAATAA